>NC_041399.2:128737804-128842804 GCF_900747795.2 Erpetoichthys calabaricus
CATTGCTGCAGTAATCCAGGCCAAAGGAGCACCAACTAAATATTGAGTGCTGTACATGCTCATACTTTTCATGTTCATACCTTTCAGTTGGCCAACATTTCTAAAAATCCTTTTTTTGCATTGGTCTTAATTGATATTCTAATTTTCCAAGATACTGAATTTGGGACTTTCCTTAGTTATCAGTTATAATCATCAACATTAAAAGAAATAAACATTTGAAATACATCAGTCTGAGTGTAATGAATGAATCTTATATACAAGTTTCACTTTTTGAATGGAATTACTAAAATAAATCAACTTTGTCATGATATTCTAATTTTATGACCAGCACCTGTACATACATACACACACACACATGCATGCATGCATGCATGCATGCATGCATACACACCCCCATACCTATACAATTATAATTGTAATTAAAATGTTCAAGTGTCTGGAAAGGAAATAAAATGTGTAATAAAATGTATGAAATGTATAAATACAGCATAAGCCTTACCTGCAATTTGGCCTATTTGCAGTAAAGTCTTCCTTGCCTTGCCAAAAGTGTGTGTGTGATTCATAATCATATTTCAAAAATCTCTTTTTCTGCTTCATCTGGAGAACTAAAATGTAAAACTTGCCTTGACTATCCACTCTGAATTTAGCAGGATAAATGAGGCTGTATTTGATTTTGGTTTTGCGTAAACGCTATTTAATGTTGTAAAATGTAGCACGTTTAGCAGCTGTTGAAGGTGAAAAAATCAGGGAAAATGCGAATAAGGTTATTTTTCAAATACAATATCTTGTTTCAGTCTGAGAAGTGACATTAGATTAATCTTTGATTGTAATTTATTGAAGCTTGCAATGAAGCTTATAGGTTTTGAGGGGTTCGATCCAAGTATGTGGTAAGCTGCTGATATCCTGGTGTTTGATTTGAAGTCCTCTCCAATTATTTGAGAAAATAATTCAGCGATGAATTTCACTGAGTTTGGGCTTTCACAATTTTCTGGGAGACCTTCAATTCTGATATTATTTCTTATATATACATCTTCCAGCATAGTTATTCTGTCTCCAAGCACTTTTCTTTCAGATTTAGTAGCCTTTGCTTTTTCAGCAGAAGCCATTTTTTCGACTGTTTCAATACTGTATGTGTTGTGAAAACTTAACATCTTTAAGCATCAAGTGCTCTAAATTTAGTTTTAGCCTTACTTGCATTTTCCACTATTTTTTCTAGCATAGCTTTAAAGGTTGCCTCAAAGAGATTACTTAAATATTTCTCCAAGTCTTTAATATTCTGAAACAGCTTGTCATTTGTCATGTTCACGTCCTTTATATCTTTCCTTATATCCTTTATATTGCTCTTTATCTCATTTATGTCCTCCCTGAATGTGGTAGGTATTGTGGCGATTAACGCAGCTATCGTTACCTTCGGCTTGGATTGTTCGTTTCAGTCTTCTCTGTGCTCCACAGGTAGAGTAGCAAGCCCAGTTGGAGTTGATGCTGCTGGCTTTGCGAAGGGTATCTGGCAGCGTGGAAAGTAAGGCCTTTTTCAGTTCCAATGAACCATCTGGAATTGACAAGGTCTCCTGGCCTGACTCATTTTGCATTTTCGCTCCCACTTTCGCTCTCGGATGGAGGTGATGCTGTTGCGTCAGGTCTCAGGAGACCTGCCAGTCATGCTTATATATCCTTGCATATGCTGTTTTATGACAGCCTCAAAATAAGTAATTTGTTCTAAGATTAAAGTCTTCAAATACTTTGGAAACTGAAGCGATCAGTTGTGTTACTCCCTTACTTCATGTGTATTTGAATATCAATACATTTGTAGCTCATCACTGAAAGCATTATGTGCCTTGTCCTACTTACCAATGGTTTTGGGGTACGAAAAAGAACAAAACACAAAGTTCACTCAGCAGGAGTTTACTTGCAAAATATGTAAGTTATCTCCAAAACTTACTTTCGGCACCATGATATTCAGAATTGCATCTCACAATATCCTTTTTATAGGGTCTCCCTCTCCCATCTTTGCCACCAAGTCTCTAAGTGCTCTTATTTGCAGTAGCCAGCAGCCTGCTGTCAACATGAAGCATGATACACCCAATAAAACAATAGCCTATAACTAATAACAGGCTGATCAACCATCCACTGAGAAATACAAGTTAATTGGCACAAAATACAAATGTGTACTTCTAAAAATATCTTGAATGTATTGTAAGCTTTGAAGAGTTTTTGCTTACAGGTGCACCAGAGTTGATTTCATTAAGGTCTGCAAAAACTCAGGTAGGGCAGCAACTGACCAAGAATCACATGTCTGAATAGCTTGACTGGTAATTAATCTCTCCTATGATAATTCAGGAATGGGTAAATGCAGGTAGGTAATTGGCTGGCTATGGTTAGCTAAAATGTTACATTAGCAAACCAGGTAAAAACTTAAATCAATGTTTCAAAAGTCTTGTCGAAAAGCAACAGACAACTCAGATGACTGTCACTGTATCACAGCAAAGTGACTTTTAAATTTATCATATTTATCAGAGCCTGTGGGGCTGCAGTTATTGATGCCATTTTAACAAGAAATCAATCACTACTGCTAGTGGAACATGATTCTTTTACGTTAATTTTAACTGACCATTATGAAAATTATTTCCTATCCTGGTGCTATTATGACCCTTAACCCTTTATAAGTCACATCAAGTTAAGCCAGCAAGAAAAGTGCTCTGTGAAACATTTGTACTCTTAACAAATAGTACCACTGATACCCCCTTTTTTAAATTATAAAGCCCTCATTAAGATCGAGCCCAATGTAATAAAAATAGATGGGTTCTGTTAATAAAGGCATGGATTATAGAAGAAGCCTGTCAATTTACCTATAGTCAAAGAACAGTTCTTCACCAGTCTGGATGGCTCTTTTTGCAAATATTCCTATTCTGTGATCTCCATTAACCATCATAACTATGGAAAGAAACATAGAAGGGTGTCAAATATTTATGATACGAAACAGATTTAGTAAATAAAATTACTCAAATAAATAAAATCCAAGTTGTACACCTGAAATATTCTAAAATAACCAAATTATTTGAAGCTGAATCATATAATACCACTGCTGGCTTACTTTAATTTTTTTTGCAGATTAGGTTTTGATTGTCAAAATCTTTCTCCACAGGAATAACTATGTTGAATCGGTATTGGAGTTTTGCACCAGCCATATTTGTACAGAAGAATGATAGGTATACCTGGCACCCATCATTAAATGTCAATGATTTGATTTGTAGTTATGTCATATAACTTGAAGAAGGGTGTTAATGTCAACTGATCATCACTTGTTGATGAGATGGGTCAGTTGGATGGAGGGTCTGCTGTGCAGAACCAGAAAACCCAACTGGAAAACAAAAGATTCAGTGAAAGAACTGTGGAGTTTCTATTTGCAATGAGTTAAAGTCTTAATTCAGAAATGCTTCACCTTCATCTTGAGAAAGGGAAGAAACAATGACCTTGCAAGGACCCTGTTCAAGACTTAAGTAGTGCAGACAGATTACAAGTAGCTGTGGCCAAAATGTTCCTGGGTATCTGATATGTCGGCAGCACTAAAACCTACTGAAGTGGTAAGGGTAGTATTCAAGTCAAATAAAAGGGGGCCTTCCATGTAACAGTTGTAGTAGAATCTACACATTATGCAGAAAAGTACTGGTAGGCCAAAATGTCAAAACCTACATTTCAAAGATTCTGACAAACCTTATGATGACACAGAGAGAGCAGGAATGATATTACTCAAGCTGTTCTTATGAAGATTAAGGTACCTTTGTGCTCAGCTGGAGAAATAAATCATCATGAGGTTCAAGGTACTACTGAATATAGCTTTCTTAGAAGATGGAATGCTAGAAGCATTGATAGGAGTTGGGTCCATTCCTGTTCCTGAAAGTACTGTAATCATTAAAAAAACATTTGAGTGTAAATGCTGAAAGTAATGTATACTATTGAGTTGTTTTGAGTAATACAACTTTTCAATGTTTAGTTGAAGGTAGGGATAATGCCCCAAGACAGGTAGTCTGTGGTGATGACCTCCATTTTTAAAAAGGACACAAACAAAGAGACCACACTCTTCATTTTCCCTGGTAAAGCCAATGCTGAGGTATTGAAAGGGTAAACCTCAGATACAGGATGGGCAATTTATATTCTGTCCTGATCTTGGAACACTGGGTGAACTCTTATCCTTGAAAAGTTATCTGATGGGTCACTGAAGTGTCCTTGTTTATATCTGTGTTGTGGACTTATGGCCACATAACCTTACATGTAATGTCTTGTAAAAGGCACAAGAAGAAACTATATTGCTCTGAGACCACTGCTTCATGCTATTTTATACCTGTATTTGTTCATGTGGTTGGAATTTGTTCAGGGTGGATGGTGGACATCACCAAATGTATGTTAGTTATCTTCTCACATTTATCATTTTCACGGGACAGAATATCAAGGCATAACAAATGTTTGAAAAGAATCTGGTTTGGGAATCAGTGGACCTCATCAGACTGAAATACGGTACCATATGCCCTGGGACAATTTTAAGTGTTGTATGATGCAGATGAAATGATTTTTAGGACCATAAAATATGAGGTTATTGTTCTCTCTTAGAAAATAAAAAAGAAGTGGCTTGTCTGCTGTTGAGGTATGTTGTGGTCTTGCAAATGAGTGAGGGTAAAGATGTTGTACGGTTGACCAACGAAAGGAAGCAGTCGTTTGGTGGACATTCTACCTCAGACAAGACTTTGGACTTACTGATCTATCTATAGTATAGTAGCTTAACATGGTCCCAGGACAAAACTGAGTAATAATGAGGTTTTTAAATGAATAGTATTAAGCAATGTAAAATATTTAATATACAAGAAATCCCTGTGCCCTGTGTTGGTTGGGATTGGCTCCAGCAGACCCCTGTGACCCTGTGTTCAGATTCAGCGGGTTGGAAAATGGATGGATGGATGATCCATCTATGCACCATCTTCACCTACTGGTAAAAGCTTTGGGTAGTGACTGAAAGAATAAGATCACAAATACAACTGGCCATAACACATTTCCTGGGCTCAATCTTAAAAACAGTGCAAGGAACTCAGCTATACTATACCACCTCAGAGTAAAACCACTGATTCTCTGGAATAAAATGAGGAAACTGAAGGGGTATGAGCATGTAGTCAGAATGTCCTTCAGGCACTTACCACTGGAGGATGCACCAAGCATAGGGAATGGGGAAAAACAATGGAGTTGATCCAGGACTCAACAGAAGGATTATTTTTTTTAAATGGCCTGGGAGTGTCTGGAAATTCTCCATTAGTAGCTGGAAAATGTTTCCAAAGATAACATTAGCATTGTTTATCCAGCTTTGCATGTTGTCACTGAATCACTCCTTAAGAAGAATGTATGGAAAGTAAAGTAAATGTTACACTGTATTTATGGATCAAGACTCACAAGTCTTGATCCGTAAATATAGTATAACATTGCTCCAGGCAATTTTCTTGATATTGGCATGATTATTTCCAAATGCTGCTACCATGGTAAAACCATAGTACTGTAGCTTAACATGGTCCCAGGACAAAACTGAGTAATAATGAGGTTTTTAAATGAATAGTATTAAGCAATGTAAAATATTTAATATACAAGAAATCATATACAATTTATGCTGGTTCATAAAATACATTTCCCAAAGCATATCATTAAATATGGCATGCATTCAGTGAAATCAACCTCAAATACAAGATACTGTACATGTTGGATTCTGCTTCAACACCATAATTGCTAAATATAAAAAGCCAGAATTACAGAAGGAGAGATAACAAGATGGCAATTATCAGAATTAACTCTTAAAAATTTAAACTGAAGGTCTATAATCCATTTCATTCTGCAGCTTACTCAGAAAAAACCTGGTATCAATTTGATATGCCAGACTCCGCAGCATGGTAATGCTGCAGTAGTTAGCGCAGATGTTTCACAAAAAAGGCTCTTTCCTGCACTGTGTAGTTTTTCTCCACAAGGAAAATCTTCATGTACAATAACCAAATGCACATCCTGTGCACCTCATAAGTGGACAGTCATCAAAATTATTTTTGTCACTGTGTTTAAATTACAACTTATCCTTGAAAACTGTTACTGTTTGAATTGACACAAAATGTTCAGTGGCTGGTTTAACGCCACATCAAAAATTGCATTCTACAAAGGGAGGTGGAAAAAGAAAAATCAGAAAGAGAGAAACCGACTGTAGTGTCCTAATTTAAAAAGACAGAAATATTTTACCAGTTATGAACTCTAGATTTTGATTAGTTTGGTGCTCAGGATAATTTTGGACAACACTTTGTTCTTTCCTTAAAACCTCCATAATGCATAACAGGTTGCCTTCAAATTAGCCATGGGCATTTTCCTTGAAAAGTGTATGCATTAAAAAAAAAAAACAACATTCCAATATTCATATAAAGACAACAGTACTGCTTTAAAACAAATTGTATTTGAAACAATTATGAAAGATCTAAGAGATACCAAGCAAATTAATATATGAAGAGATTCTACAGCTGGCGAGGTAATGGTCAATAAATTCCATCAGCAACTTCTACACCTACCAAAACTCAAAAAGGTCCATGATTATAAGCATTATTTGTGAATCACCACCTTACAAAGTATATGCTGAAGTAATCTTATTTAATGTTCTTTACCTTTTGCATAGCAGTTGGGGTTGACTGAATGATTTGCAAATCGAATCTTGTTACCCTTTCGTGTTGCATCCACAACAAAATCTGACAGAAAATGTAAAGAGTGTTATTCTCTGCCATATGTAATAGCATCAAAGGGAATAAAATAAAAATTAAGAAAAGCAAATAAAACTAGTACCATTATTCAAGTTGAACAAAAAGCTACACATGTACTTGTCATACACTTTTCCCCTCCTGTCTGCCTCATCTTGTGAGATGATCTGTTAAAAGTGAAATTTGTTTGTAAATATTAATATAAAAAAACACTTTGCATTATAACATTTATACCAATTTCAACTAACCTCTCCACAGTATTCAGAAATGAATTCATTTTTCTGCACTGGTTCTTTGATGAAAATGCCCCATCCAGCTACATCAGAGGGTGCCAGCAGCAAATGCTATACAAAAAAAAAGTTTTAAACTTTTTATCACTTTAAACATCTTCACTTTTAAACTGTAAAGTGATTATAGAAAGGGCAGGAGGAAACTTAGATTTTTACAGACGCTCGAGATATATTGCAAAAATAAACAAACTTTTTTATATTAAAAAAAACAAAAAAACAAAACTTTACCATTATTACACAACAATTCTAATTATGCTATACAAGAATAAACCAATACACTAATGAGTTTCAGCAAGCAAACATGGTTCTTGCTAAACACCAACTTTAAAGCAACCCAAAAAGAAGAATCTTTTAAGAAACTAAAAAGATTAGAAACCTTGAAGCCTTCTGGGTACATGTAAGTTATCAACATCTGCCAACTAAGCTGTGTTTTATACTCATGAAATCACAATTTAATAAAGCTAACAAAATATCTCTGTTGCCATTCAAGCATATACTGAGGCACAAGGGTTGTTTTATCTTTGGCTGGGATTGGCTCCAGCTGACCCCCGTGACCCTGTAGTTAGGATATAGCGGGTTGGAAAATGGATGGTTTCATAAAACAATTAGGTTTGTGTTACATTGCAATCCATGAGATGCACAGACATAAAGAGTAATTGAGATTGGTAACTTTTGACCTTTTCCAGAATCGCCTCCATAATAAAGTTTAAGAACTACCTGCTTGAGACAATGGTAAAAAATAAACCAGTACAGGAGTACAATTTCCCTTATTTATTAAAATTCAAAGAAAAAATAGTCCCAAATTTGTAGCAGCTGGCAAACTGGGGGAATGACTTAAGCAAATAGCCACAAGTGATGCATTTACATTATTTTATCCACTGGTGTGGACAAAGTAGCACTGATAAACCACAAGATCACTGAAGCACAAAAACCATAACCAAAAACGGGGTCAAGTTCTCCCTTTACCAAGTCAACAGTATGAATTTGGTGTTTCTGAAGGCGTGGGTAAAGTCAAGCCAGTCAAAGGTGCGCACCACTCTCTGTGGGTGCTTGTCCATGCATTGGAGGCTATGAAAACTGTAAAGTGTTCCTGAATCGCTAGCAATGGAAAGTCACAAAGCCACACAGTTGTAATTTTGTGAAAGATAAAGCCTCTGTTGTATGCTGGTAACTCCCAGTATATTCAGCAGAAATTTACAGCTGTAAGGTAAGCTTCAGCAAGCAAAATGTTTCATCTGGGAGTGTGTGTGTACTACCTATTGTCACACACATGTTGGTGTATCATCTGGGTCTATCAGATCATTGTGATGCACTCCGGAATCTTCAAATGAAAAAAATAACGCATGTCAACTCTGATGTACTTAAATTGAGAAAACAACACATTTAATTTAGAATGGCTTAGCTTTCAGATGAGAAAGGACAATCCACAATGAAATAAACAAAAAAAAAATCACAGTATATACAGTGGGGCAAAAAAGTATTTAGTCAGCCACCAATTGTGCAAGTTCTCTCACTTAAAAAGATGAGAGAGGCCTGTAAATTTCATCATAGGTATACCTCAACTATGAGAGACAAAATGAGAAAAAATAAATCCAGATAATCACATTGTCTGATTTTTGAAGAATTTATTTGCAAATTATGGTGGAAAAAAAGTATTTGGTCAATAACAAAAGTTCATCTCAATACTTTGTTATATACCCTTTGTTGGCAATGAGGTCAAACGTTTTCTGTAAGTCTTCACAAGGTTTTCATACACTGTTGCTGGTATTTTGGCCCATTCCTCCATGCAGATCTCCTCTAGAGCAGTGATGTTTTGGGGCTGTCGCTAGGCAACACGGACTTTCAACTCCCTCCAAATATTTTCTATGGGGTTGAGAACTGGAGACTGGCTAGGCCACTCCAGGACCTTGAAATGCTTCTTACGAAGCCACTCCTTCGTTACCCGGGCAGTGTGTTTGGGATCATTATCATGCTGACAGACCCAGCCACGTTTCATCTTCAATGCCCTTGCTGATGGAAGGAGGTTTTCACTCAAAATCTGACGATACATGGCCCCATTCATGCTTTCCTTTACACAGATCAGTCGTCCTGGTCCCTTTGCAGAAAAACAGCCCCAAAGCATGATGTTTCCACCCCTATGCTTTACAGTAGGTAAGGTGTTCTTTGGATGCAACTCAGCATTCTTTCTCCTCCAATCACGGCGAGTACAGTTTTTACCAAAAAGTTCTATTTTGGTTTCATCTGACCATATGACATTCTCCCAGTCCTCTTCTGGATCACCCAAATGCTCTCTAGCAAACTTCAGACGGGCCTGCACATGTACCGGCTTAAGCAGGGGGACACGTCTGGCACTGCAGGATTTGAGTCCCTGGCGGCGTAGTGTGTTACTGATGGCAGCCTTTGTTACTTTGGTCCCAGCTCTCTGCAGGTCATTCACTAGGTCCTCCCGTGTGGTTCTGGGATTTTTGCTCACCATTCTTGTGATCATTTTGACCCCACGGGGTGAGATCTTGCATGTAGCCTCAGATCGAGGGAGATTATCAGTGGTCTTGTATGTCTTCCATTTTCTAATAATTGCTCCCACAGTTGATTTCTTCGCACCAAGCTGCTTACCTATTGCAGATTCAGTCTTCTTAGCCTGGTGCAGGTCTACAATTGTTTCTGGTGTCCTTTGACAGTTCTATGGTCTTGGCCATAGTGGAGTTTGGAGTGTGACTGTTTGAGGTTGTGGACAGGTGTCTTTTATATTGATAACGAGTTCAAACAGGTGCCATTAATACAGGTAACGAGTGGAGGACAGAGGAGCCTCTTACAGAAGAAGTTACAGGTCTGTGAGAGCCAGAAATCTTGCTTGTTTGTAGGTGACCAAATACTTATATTCCACCATAATTTGCAAATAAATTCTTTAAAATCGGACAATGTGATTTTCTGGATTTTTTTTTCTCATTTTGTCTCTCATAGTTGAGGTATACCTATGATGAAAATTACAGGCCTCTCTCATCTTTTTAAGTGGGAGAACTTGCACAATTGGTGGCTGACTAAGTACTTTGTTGCCCCACTGTATACTGCATGATTTGAACATATTGACTCAAGATCTGTGAAGTCAGGTATCTGATGGACAGTGTGAACATGGCAAAACACAACTGTACAACTAGCAGTAGAGCATTTATTTTTATCCGTAGTTATCCATGTGATATTTTTTTTTTATCTTCAATATTCTGCCCTATTAGTTTATTATCTGTCAGAATAGTGTAAGTGTCCTTTTACCATGCTCGACATGAAATGTATTTCAATATCATGTGCTGTGTTTTAAAAAGGGGATTCCACACGCATGAAAAACATATAAAGCTTTGTTGTCTCTGTATCAGTCAGAAATTAAGATAGCATTAAATGTTTTTGTCTAAAAAGTTGTAAATTATTTATATTTAACCCTTTTTCAATATGGATAAGTGGATGAATATTGGTTCTCTTAAAAGAGACAACAGCTAAGACAAAGAAACAGAAGCTAGCACTTCAGCATTGTATGTCCATACTGCTGAAGATGACTGTTCAGAATTCTTAATTTCATAATAAAAAAAGTAATGCAGGTTTAGGAAAATACAATCCCATTTATTTGGATAAATATTTACTTTCATTGAGGAAGAAATTCTTTTACCCAGGGCTGGGCAATATATAGAATTTTTGATTTGATTTAATTTTTCAGAAAAAAAAATCAGTAGCAAAAACTAATATGATTCAGCACTTTCATTTCATTTGCCACAACTTCTTCTGATCATTAATTAAAATCTTCAAAATCTCCAGCACCACTAAGTGTATTTGTATCAATTCCAACTATGCAGCCTGGTGGTGGTGTAAGAGGAAAAAACATGCAGCAAGGATCATAAGAAATTAGAACTGGTAGAATGTGAAGAATGTGACAATTTTCAAGGTATTATGACGCGAGAGTAAATAGGGTGGGGGTATATACAGTGCCTTGGCAGTGTTGTAACCTAAAAGTAGTTTTAGTAGCCATGGAGTACTGGTTGCTGCTTTACCGCAAGTTCACTGCTACGTCATGCATTGAATCTAAATCTGTAGCAGAGATGCAAAGAACTTTTATTTAGTTTAATGTGCATCAGCAAGGAAGAACTGCTTCTCGTAATACTATTTTAAAGAACACGTTTGTTGGACCACTGAAAAAACATTGAGAACAGCAAAAAAAAAAAAAAATAAATAAAATACAAAAGTTGACACAAGCTGTATAGATTCCATATGATGTCACCATATAAATTACAAGGAATAATTTAGCTATTTTTTTAAAATCAGTTTAACTGTTAAATGAGATGTGTGATATGTTGAACTATTTGCAAACTCATTAAGAAAAATGTATTGTCAATGGTGAAAAGCTATATTTTTTAAATAATCTAAATGAGACAAGGTAAATGAACTGCATTGAATAAATGTTTTTTGACTACTTTATTCCTTATCCAACACCATGAATCAAGTGACTGTTACGCTATCATTCATACAGTTCAAAAATCATCTCATCCTCATGCTGCTCATATTAAAGTATTTTTCTCAGCTTTACCGAGTCATACACTAAGCATTTTTACACTGACAGTGATATACCTTCGTAATCTTTTCACTGTTTGAATGACAATTATTTTATCAACAGTACAGTTGCTTTCCACTTTTCTCTTTTAGTTTAGGTTTTTTCATGTTTAGGACACTGAAACTTCTTTAGTTATCTGTCCACCCTGTTGACTTGCTCTGCTGTCAATCACTTCTGTTGTGTTCGTCATTTGCATAAAGCCAGCTCTAGACACAGCACAAAGAAAGGGAGTTAGCATAATATTAATAAATACTGACAAATAAACACAAGTCGACTAATGTTCTTTTTTCTTTACAGTCACCAAATTTCAATGAAGCCAGATTTTGGGGCGTTTAGTTTTTCAATTGGAGGCGAGTGTATGTGCATTTTACCCATAAATATTGCTATATTGAAATGTCTTTTCTTAGTGGATACCTACTGGCCTAGATGTACAATTGTGCCAAATTACATCTTTTTAACTAAATGGGAAATAGAATTTTTGTTGGTGAGTAAGTGAATGAGCCAGTCAACTTTGCTTTATAGATATATACTCTATATAGATACATATGTACATGTGCTATATTATATGGTTAGCATGGGAATGAAGAGTTTTGTATTAAATAAATAATAATAAAAAAAAAAGTTTCCATTGTTTACTAACTTGCAGACATGGATGCCAACAGGGTAATCAAGGTGTTGAATGTAATACATACAATGGAAGCTCAAATTTAAATAAAGGAGATGTGTTTTTACCAAACCTTTTTTTCTCATGTGATTTAAGACGATCACTTCTTTGAGGCATAGTTATTCAATAAATTGTTACATTCTGGGAAAAGAAAAACCATTTACTAATATTTCATATTATTGTAACATAATACAACAGATTTTCAACTATATACATGTCTGTGTGATGCAGATTTTCAATCTTTAAGGTTTTTTGAGAACATATTGAGAAATATCAAATGTTACAATCTGGGTCAGAATAATCATAGTATCAAAGTCTATATTGCCCAGTTGTCAAACCTTTCAATGAAACCTTCTCTTCTATTAACCCCTTAACCGCCCTCTGCCGGATATATCCGGCATTGTTGCGTTATTGCTAACGCCTTACTGCCGGAATTATCCGGCACATTTGCCTATGGTTATATGAATGCCTGGCGCGTAGTATAACTGACGGTTTGGCGTGGGTATTATTACTACATTGTATTTCGACAACTCTGTGGTTGTTTTGGCCGGTCATGTGATGTGATTCGGAAGTGAAAGCTGTGAATATGGCGAAACGTAAACTGACTTCAAGTGAGGTTTTGCAGGCGATTTTGGACAATTCTGATCATGATTGTAGCAGTTCTGAAGAAGATTTTAGCGACAATGATGAGCAGCAACGTGCGCTGCATGATACTGTGAATGAAGACGCGTCGGATGATGGCGATGAGTGGGTGTATCCCCAACATCTCAACTGGACTACTGCCCATGGTGAACTACCTTTTCTGCATCCGTTTGAGGCAACGTGTGGATTTACTGTTGATGTAAACAATTACACTGCTGAGCAGTTTTATGAGCTGTTTGTGTCACCTGATTTGATCAGACATTTTGTTCATCAAACAAATCTGTATGCAGCACAGTTTATTGAGAAAAATCCCAATTTACCTCCACATTCCCGTGTTCGTGCTTGGGTAGACACTGATGAAAACGAAATGAAAAAATTCATTTGGATTTTGATGTTGATGGGAATAATCAGAAAACCAGATATTGAGATGTACTGGTCTACAGATCCTATGTATGCAACACCTATTTTTGCAGCTATCATGAAATGTAACCGATTCTCTTTGCTGCTGAAATTCTTTCATTTGAATGACAATAGCAATGAGCCAGATAAGAAAGATCCAAACCGCGACCGCTTGTTCAAGCTACGTCCTTTGATTGACCATTTATTTGAAACATTTCAGTTGCCCTACATGCCAGGACCGTCAGTTGCAGTTGATGAAAATTTATTGTTGTGGAAGGGCCGCTTACAGTTTCGACAGTATCTACCATTGAAAAGGGCACGGTTTGGTATCAAGATGTTTTGCTTAGCTGAGAATTCAGGTTACATTTATAGATTTCGTGTATACACTGGCAAAGAGGATCCTATGAGTAGTATTTCAGCAGTGTTGCCAGATGAATGTAAGGACTTTGGACTTTCAGAGAAAATTGTTGTGTACCTTGCCCTACCACTATTGGACAATGGGTACACCATTTG
Organism: Erpetoichthys calabaricus; assembly: GCF_900747795.2. Classification (NCBI taxonomy): domain Eukaryota; kingdom Metazoa; phylum Chordata; class Cladistia; order Polypteriformes; family Polypteridae; genus Erpetoichthys; species Erpetoichthys calabaricus. The sequence goes on from NC_041399.2 coordinate 128,751,662, forward strand.
GATGGATAACTGGTACTCCAGTTGTAGGCTGTTCCATTACCTTCATCATCGTAAAACTACAGCATGTGGCACAATTCATTCTAACAGGGTCCCCTCCAGAAGTTCGCAATTCAGCGCCAGCACCGAGTCAGCACATTGCATATCGCAGTGGCCCATTGCTGTGCCTGAAATTTCGAGACAAAAAAGATGTTCACATGCTAACAACTCAGCACAATGAGTCTGTGCAGGAGGCTCCCCGCAGAAGAGGACGCCCATCACCTACTGATGTCCGTTACAAGCCACAATGCATCATTGAATATAACAGCAACATGGGTGCTGTTGACAAGCAGGACCAAGTATTGGAACCCTATTCGGCTGCAAGAAAAACTATGAAGTGGTATAAAAAGTTATCAGTTCATCTGCTCCAAATGGCAATGCTGAATGCTCACATTTTGTACCAGAAAAATGGAGGCACAAAAACATTTCTGCCGTTTGAACATGACGTCATTGCAGACTTCATTTTCTCTGGTGAGGAACAACATGGAGATAGAGTAGAGGCAGTGGTGAGGCTCACAGAACGTCACTTTCTGGACAAACTCGAACCAACACCAACTTGGACCAAGCCACAGGCACGCTGTCGTGTATGTTCAAAGAAGGGTCAGCGTAGAGACGTCAAGACCTTCTGCTCAAAGTGTCCCAGCAATCCAGGACTTTGTGCAGTTCCCTGCTTTGGCCTGTGGCACAGCAAACTCAAATACTGGGAATGAAACTATGATTGACCGAACTACTTCGATAGCTTTTGACTGTTCCATTTTGTAGTAGACAATAAATCCAGAAGCCTGAGAAAATGTACATTTTGTGTTTTATTATGTGTTTGCCCATTTCTAGAACTTGCACAACATTTAGTGGTCAATACTGCTTGAATAAATGTAAAAAAGTAAAAAAACGAAAATTGTTCAGATTTCACCTGGCGTGGGGAATATTTAGGGAGTTGGCGGTTAAAGGGTTAACATTTACACATAAAACAAAGAGATTTTTAATATATTAACCATTGGATTATTTCGAGAGGAAAATATCTGATTACTGGCAAGTAAATATCAAATTAAGCCCTTCTCTGAAATAAATATGAAAATGACTGAAGCTTCATAAAAGTAAGCTGGAAGATTGCCACAGCAGGAAAACCTCATACTAATGGCAAATCTTTAACATTACCAGCATCTGCAGATATGGTAACCTTCATTTTGGGAGAAAAGGCAGCTACACAGTTTAAAGTCATTCCTTTACTGAACATCACCATAGCATGATACATTTTAGACATGGCTTCAAATGTTAAGGAACAGTTAATCAAAAAAGTGAAGACTAGTACATATTCGATTCAAGTGCATGAAAGTATCAATGTGGAATCAGTCAAAGAAGAATTCTCATTTTGTAAAGCCTTACTGGGGCAAACTACTTCGAAAGTTAGTTTTGAAAGGCTAGACTGTTTTATGAAATCTAATATTGAATGAAAAAAGTGTGTTACTTTGCATGTGTAATAACGGAAAAACACAGTGGAGTTGTTACCCACATTGAAAAAGTTGCTCTTGAAACAGTATATTCGCCCTGAGGCTAAGGATCTGAGCTGGTATCCCGAAGGTTGCTGGTTCGAATCCCCGTCAATGCCAAAAAGAGATCCTACTCTGCTGGGCCCTTGAGCAAGGCCCTTAACCTTCAATTGCTCCAGGGGCACTGTACAATGGCTGACCCTGCGCTCTGACCCCAAGGGGTATGCAAAAACTAACAAATTCCTAATACGAGAAATTGTATAAGGTGAAATAAAGAACAACAAAAAAAAAAAATTACCATGAACCACTTTAACAATCTGAGTTATATTAAGTGAAGAGTGATGAATTCCCGATTATTTTCAATTTCATTTTAATTTTATTTTCTAAAATTAGAATATTACAGTGGCATTCAACAGATCAAACATATTAAAGATTATAAAAACATACCAGATACAACAATTTACTTCCAATTAATTACAATGAAAGGAAAGAAAGATACAAATAATAAAGGCAGAAAAAAAAGACAAAAAAGATTCAACTACCAAACATAAGAAAGAGGAAACAAACAGACTTGCACAAAATGGAAAAAAGAAACAAAACCCCTAAATCATTTATAAAGAGGTGATAAAACAGTTACTGTTATATAGTCAATCCTAGGCCCAGACTGCTTATTCTAAAGTAATATTAATGAATTCTTGTAATATTTTAAAAAACATTTTGGGCATATCCTCTAAGAGAGAAACTGATTGTGACGATGCGGGTCTACTCCAGACTCCCTCTTTCACATATGGGAGCCTCTCAAACCCAACACCGTCAATAGTTATGACAGAACTGAGCTGACTAATGGGGACCAAACTCACATCGAGTAAGGGGATGGTGGAAAAAGTGCAAAGGTTCTTTTATTAAAAGAAAAATAAAAACAAGCTAAAAATAGTGTCCAGAGTGCAGTGTTCCAAATGTCCATAAATAATCCATAAAAACCAAGTGAAGAGGGGATAAAAACCACAATAAATAAATCCATTAAAAGCAGAGGTTAAAATGTAGTCACTAACTCCTCTCGATATCAGCCCACCTCCTTCTTCAGATCCCCCGGCTCAACCAACACTAGCGCCACCAGTGGAGACTCAGCAGCCATGAACTTCATCCTCTGACCCGTCTTGGCTGCCTTCTAACCGTCCAAGGTCGGCTCTCCCCCCGCCTTTCTTTGCACTCCTGCAGTTGTATCTCGGATGCATAAGGAGGTCCTTCACCATGCTTGCCACACTCTGTCATTATTCAGAGGGGCAAACCAGCCCCTAGAGTGTCAAAGCCTACACTCCTTTGTGGGGCCCCAGTTCGTGCTTCCATTCTCTTCTAGGTGGCCAGATCATACTCCCAGGACTGCCTTTTAGTCATCTCTTCCTCACCATTTTGCCATTTTTTTTTTCTCTTCCCCCCTCTGCCGGCCTGTACTTGTACGGCTCTGTGGGCACGTCTTAATCACGCACAGCAGGAAGCTGATGACACAATTGAGAACGATCGCACCCTCATGTGCAGGTACGACTCACCCCAATTACCTCACTAACTCCCCGCAGTCGTGTCCACGGAGACTGACACGGCTGTTTGGATTACACAGGTCTACAAAAAAAAATAATTTTGTTTTCAGGTGCCAAGGTTTTTTGAATGGATTTAGGGTATTTTGAGGGTGCTGAATTCAAAAATCCCATTACTTTTGCTGAATTGGTTCTAGTTTTTGAGATAATGGACATCCATGAAAATAATGCATTCCCCCAATGCGACTTGTGTGTGATAACAAATATAATAGCTTTTGGTCTGTCTTTTGACTCTTTAACAGTGTCTTAGGTAATGAAATATCCCATATAATTATTTGTATTTCAATTTGTAGGCCTACAATGCTATAAAAGCGACTTTTTGAAGCCAAAATTCAACTGTGAATTTGCAGAAGAAAGATGTCAGCTACAGTATAAGTTTGTCAACCCAGTCTTGGTAAATACCCAAAAAGTTCTGTCTTAAGTATATAAATACATGGAAAAATTATGACTTCATCAAGAAGAGCCTATATCAACAATCCTGATGTATTCTGCTACATCTGTGGAGAGTACATGGTTGAAAAACAAAGAAGAAATATCACAGACTTTGTGCATCGAGTATACCTGGCTTATTTTGGAGTACAGCTTGGAGACCAGGGTAAGTCTTGGGCTCCACATATGGTCTGCAAAACATGTGTGGAGCACCTACGACAGTGGACAAAAGGTGAAAGAAAACGTTTAAACTTTGATGTGCCAATGGTATGGAGAGAACCAGAAAACCACCATGACGAATGTTATTTTTGTGTTGTAAAGAATAAAGGCTTTAATCGTTACAAGAAAGCTCGGTGGGATTATCCTGATTTGGAATCATCAAGACGACCTATTCCACATGGCAATGATGTTCCCATACCAGTGTTTACCAGACTACCAAACCAGCCACTGTCAGACTCTAAAGAGAGGCAGGGATTGGAGTGTATGTCAGGTAGTAGCAGTGGAAGTGAATTTGAGGGAAGCTCTTCGACGCCTCAACCATTAAGCCAAAAAGAACTCAATGATCTGATTCGAGACTTACAACTGTCTAAGCAAGCATCTGAACTTTTAGTGTCCAGACTTATTGAACGAAAATCTTATAAAGGCGGGAGTTAAAATTATAGCCTATCGGATAAGAGAAGAGAAGCTTCTCCCATATTTTAACCAAGAGGAAGAACTTGTATACTGCAATGATATCCCAGTAATTGTACTTCAAATGGGACTAACAGAATATCGACCAGAAGACTGGCGGCTTTTTATAAACAGCTCCATTAGAAGCTTGAAATGTGTTCTCTTGCACAATGGTAACCGTTATGCGTCTCTTCCCATTGCTCACTCAACAAAACTTAAAGAAGATTATGAAAATGTAAAAATCATATTACAGAAAATACGTTATCATGAACATCAGTGGTCGATTTGTGTTGATCTGAAGATGGAGAACTTCTTGCTTGGACAGCAATCTGGATACACAAAATACCCATACTTCATGTGCCTCTGGGATAGCAGGGCAAAGCAAGATCATTGGACAAAAGTGTCATGGCCTACAAGGGAAGAAATGACTGTTGGCGCTGCGAATATTATCAACAAGCCACTGGTGGACAAGAACAAAATCATTCTCCCACCGCTTCATATTAAGCTAGGATTGATGAAGCAATTTGTTAGGGCTTTGGACAAAAGGGGTAATTGCTTCAAGTACATTTATAGATCATTCCCTGGACTGAGCATGGAAAAACTAAAAGCTGGAATCTTTGATGGTCCTCAGATTCGTACACTCATGAACGATTCCAATTTTACCAAATGCATGAATGACACAGAGGCTTCGGCCTGGAAGAGTTTTGTCTCTGTTGTGAAGAACTACTTGGGTAATCACAGAGCAGACAATTATGAAGAACTGGTGCAAGATATGCTTGCTAACTTCAGAAATTTGGGAGTTAATATGACCATAAAGATACACTATCTCCATAGCCATTTAAACAGATTTCCAGATAACCTTGGAGATTTCAGCTAGGAACAAGGCGAGAGGTTCCACCAGGATATGAAGGTGATGGAGGAGAGACATCAAGGCAGATGGGATATACACATGATGGCAGACTACTGTTGGAGTCTCCAACGTGATTGTCCTGATGACACACATAAAAGGAAATTGCATAAACAGCGTTTTTTGAAGCATTGGCATTAATAACAATAACTAATTAATATTGTATTAATTAATCAAATCATACATAACTTTTTTCCTGTCACTGTTAGATATTTTTAATTTCTTTTTTGTATGATGTTAGACTGTTTACTTACTAGTTGTAAATAAAATAAAAATATTCTTTCAATTCTGAATGCTTTTCAAACGTGTTGCGTTAATTAATTAACTATTAAATATCTTAGAAACTAGAGCCAATCTGGCAAAACCAAATTTATATTCTTAATCAGCACCATAAACTTAAAATAAAACCGTTCAGACATCGTTGGCACCAAAATCACTGTATACCAGTGTTATCATTTAAAACTGGCCATTCTTTTGAAGTCGCAGACCTGCTACACCACACTCATTTTTTCCAGTTCCAAATAATATAGATCACCACTTACCCACCGAATTACAGAAGGTGGACTGGGATTCTTCCGCTTTAGTAATAAAAGTTGGTATGCCAATAGTGTGGTGTAAACTATTACAACCGATTTCTCCCTATGCACTTCAGTGCCTTCAGGTAGTACACCACATATATTGATATTAACGGATCTGGAATGATTGAGAAGTATTTAAAGACTTTGGACCAAAATGATGTCAGTATAGTGCATTCCCAAAAGATGGGGCCTAGTGATGCTCGAGCCAGATGCAAGCACTTGCAGGCTGGGTCTTGACCCGACTATACTTAGGACAGTTTTATGGGAGAAAACGTGATTGATGAAAGACTAGTTGAATTATGCAATGTTTGGCACAGATGTAAATGAAGTGTATTCTATGTATGGCTGAATTGCACTCCTTTACGGAGATGCCAATTGAGAGGTCCCTTTCTCCCCATTCCATAGGATCTTTTAGAGGTAGATTCTTTGAAATATATTATATATTGTTGAGATATTGTCTTCATCAGGATTGTTCAATATGGCCTCCGGAAATGATATGGGTGTGAGATGTAGAAAGTTGGGAATCTGTTTTAGTTGAAACTGGTCCTGAAGAGATATACGAGCCTCCTGCAAAAACACTTAAAGCCTTTAAGCTGGTGACATTGTGATTTGAGTCCTTTGATATTCCAGTTTTCAATGTTCAATGGCTGATCAGAGATACCTCTGTATACGAGAAATTCAAAATACGAGGAAAGTATGAGTGAAAAATTCAGATCTAAATGCGAGCATTGGCTCGCGTAACGAGCCACGAGCCAGGCTGTGGGTATAGCTCGCGGCTTAGCGAGGGGGCGTGGTAGCAGTTGCGAGCCGCGATCTGCGGTGTCTGCGTTTCTCACTTAAGTGCACAGGTGGGAAACTGCCCACATCCATGATTGTTCCTGTGGCTGATGGGCTGCAGCTGCCATGTCCTCCCCGCATATATAGAGAAGCGCGAGCCGGTTAAGGGGGAGAAGAAGGAGAGAGAGAGAGAGAGAGAGAGAGAGAGAGAGAGAGGCAGGCAGGAAGTCGGTGCGGGAGAGCGAGCCTGCGCAGGCTCGCGTGTAGCTGAACAGGCGAGCCAAACAGCTGAAGCAGGACGGTGTAGAGAAGGTCAGCTGCATTAAGAGTGTCTCGCCTGTTGCAGAGCCCGCAGGTGAGACGCTAACAGAGAAGAAGCACCGGGGATTGTCATCTGTTTTTTAAAGACTGCATCCTTTTGACGTTTTAACCTCGTGTTAAAGGATTGTTATTCTTGTGTATTTTAAACCTCCACTTCACAACTGTTTTAAGGATTATTTATTTAAAGATTTATTGAATGCTCTACTGCACTTTGGACACCTGTTTTGATTCTTTTAATAATCAGTTATTATTTACCAGTGTTATTTATTAAAGGTAGACTACAGTATATATAATTTATCAGTGTTATTTGTTAGGAAAATGGATTTTTATGTTAATATATTTGCGGTGCGGAACGGATTAACTGGATTTCCATTATTTTCAATGGGGAAGTTTGTTCTAGATACGAGAAATTCGCTATACAAGCTCAGTGCTGGAACGAATTAAACTCGTATCTAGAGGTTCCACTGTATATTGTTTCTAAGCATAAGGGGTCATTTTATGATTTTAGTTAAGAGCAATAACTTTTTTAGAATTCATTTTTAACACTAATTTCAGACATCTGTTGCTGGCAGTTTCAGTTAGAGGGATAGCATCTGAATTGATACTCCACATGATGGGGGTGAAAGAAACACAGAAATAATACCTTGCTCTCTTTCCCTTCTCTTAGATAGATAGATAGATAGATAGATAGATAGATAGATAGATAGATAGATAGATAGATAGATAGATAGATAGATAGATAGATAGATAGATAGATAGATAGATAGATAGATAGATAGATAGGTGGAATTGAAGAGTCACATAGTTTGGGGGGAGGAACGATCTCCTCAATCTGTCAGTGGAGCAGGACAGTGACAGCAGTCTGTCGCTGAAGCTGCTCTTCTGTCTTGAGATGATACTATTTAGTGGATGCAGTGGTTTCTCCATAATTGATAGGAGCCTGCTGAGCGCCCTTCGCTCTGCCACGGATGTCAAACTGTCCAGCTCCATGCCAACAATAGAGCCTGCCTTCCTCACCAGTTTGTCCAGGCATGAGGCGTCTTTCTTTTTAATGCTGCCTCCCCAGCACACCACCGTGTAGAAGAGGGCGCTCGCCACAACCGTCTGATAGAACATCTGCAGCATCTTATTGCAGATGTTGAAGGACGCCAACCTTCTAAGGAAGTATAACTGGCTCTGTCCTCCAAGTGAGGCTAAAACCAAAGATCACAGGGTCCCAGTCCTCTAATATGCAAAGAGACAGAGTACGCCCAAAACACAAAAGATCTTCCTAGCAGTAATGAAATAAACAACAGACTGAGATAAAAGCAATTGAATGCACACAGCTACAACAGAAACTACAGTCCAGGTAGAATAATCCTGGGGTAGGATATTAACTCTTTTAGGGCTAATTTTTTTTTTTGTTTCTTTTCTCCCAGGGCTGAATATTTTTCCAAAAACTAACATTTTTTAAAAAAGAACACAAAGCAATTGTTTAACATATCAAATCAACAAAAAATATTTACTTTTGACAAATGTTACTGTCTTGCATGTTGTATGAGCCTGCATACTCTATGATGCATTCACATACATATCACATACATTTTACACAGCAAAGTCCTGCAAAGTCTGATCTCGCTGAAAGCAGCCAATTTCAGTCATTGCCACATTGCACTCCTTACAATATGTGCTGCTTTGGTGCCTATTTTTCAATTGTCTGTTGCTGCACTTTCTCACATAAATTGTTAGTGTGTACTGTAGAGAGACAAGTCACCCATTTGCCATCGTGCCATGCCACTGCCACCAAGTTTTCTGCCTGCATGAAAACCATATTGTCACCTCTTTTCATCTTCTGAAACTTTATGAACTTTATGTATGGCATTATAGCCTGGCTCACCCCATGGGATTTGCTTCTGTTTATTACAGAAGTGAATAAAACTTTGCAGCAGCACGTACCTATCACCACGCTGCATAACCTGTCCAAAGCCACCAGGGGACAAAACACGTTTGGACCAATGCTCCCTGAAGTTATATCACCAGTTCTGTCCCATCTCTATTTGTAATGCCACAGCGCGCTTCATCTCGTCTTTTGTTGTGGGTTTTCACTTTGAAAAACGAGAATGTGATGCAAACGCAGCCCGCGATTCAAAAAAATTCTCTGCCTACCTGTTTGTCTCATCTGACAGTAGCTGAAAAGCAGCATCAGGAGAGAGCAGCCTGAAGTACAGCAGCTGGTGATCTGTCGTGTCCAACAGCAAGCCATACCGTCTTGTAAAGTCCGGTAGCCAGATCGGCTCTCAACAGATCAATGTCTATGTATTTATCCCATGCGAACCTTGCTGTAGATGCATCGGCTCCGCGAAGGCACCCAACTGGCAGCAGATCCGCTGGCGTGGCTTCGGCTGATGTCTGATCAGCTGATGCCGGTTTCTCACTCTCTTGCTCGATCTCCTGATCACTGCCAATAAAATCCGATTCTGAAAAATCAACAGTCCGACTCCGCAATAATGCGCAAAACATCGTCTGCCGAGTGTTTTCTTTTCTGCACTTCCTTCGCTCCCTTTTCACATGTCGATGCCATCTTGCCATTGTTTACATTTCGCAACTCACGCACACGCAAGGTTTAGTTGCCGAGTCAACGAGTCTAGCATTCCTCCAAGCACAGAGGGAATGCCTGTGACGTGACAGTGAGATTTGTCGCCATTAACAGCTGATTGTCGCCCTCTATCTCTGGATGTCGACTTTTGTCGACATTCGCCTTCAACCCCTCCTGTCGACAAAAGTCGACATCCTCCCTAAAAGAGTTAAACAGTCACCGTGATACAGAACAAGAACAACAAAATATTATTTACAGGTTCAAAACTACTTCAGTATGTACTGCAGTAAAAAAATATTTTAAATGTTAAGGCCTTGTGATAGAAAACAAAAATGTTAAAATTTTAATCTTATGATGAACAAATTCAACATAAACAAACATAACAAATATAAAAATGAGGGAGAGGTGGGATAGCGGTCAGCGTGTTATGGTATGCAAAGTTCTGTTTGTGATTATGTTTTGTGATTTGTCTTTATATAAAAAAACATTTACATGTTACTTATATAAAAGCCAGATGGAATGTTATCCTACATTTACCCAGATTGTTGTAGACATGGAACACACATGAAATGTATGTGTTCCAAATAACGATATATTATTTACCCTATTCAATTCCAGGTACCTCACACACAGATGAACAGACTTGAGCTGGGAGAACATTTTGACCCACTTGAGCTGTACCTATGGAGGTGGGGGTTGGGATTTGGTGGGGGATCTAGGATAGCAGGCTGCTTGTGCTGATCGCCATTTGCAAAACAAAAGACGCTAATTAAGAGGTGCGAAGGAATTTAACACTAGAATTACCAGACCCTACGAAAAAACTCGTAGATCCGTCCCACCTTAAATCACTTCTTAAATCCGTTCGCACCTCTCCGTCAGAGTCCTTTGTCCTCCAAATGTGCCGATAAAAACAAGCTGCAAGCAGCTAGCTATTCCATCCCCCCACCGACTTAGAACGTGTACGAACTATCTATCTATCTAACTTCTCCCAGCTCATACCTTGATTGATTATCTGGGAGTGAAGTGGAGTTTTAGAATGGAAATAATAGATCGTTATTTCGAACACACGCATTTCATGTGTGTTCCGTTTCTAAAGTAATCTGTGTAAACACATTTTTAAAACAGAAGTTTTTTTTTCATATTTAGGCATAAATTAAATAATGTATGAAGCCTGAAGTCCAAATATCAAAGAAACACTTTCACAAAAGGTACAAGTATAACAGAACAAGTGCGCTTTTATTCAAATATATAACTGCCGTGGCGCAACGTTATCAGCTGCAGACTGGGAATCAAAAGGTCACGAGTTCGATCCCGCACGACTCCGTTTTGAGAAGTGCGCTGCTCTTATTCTTACTATTTTAGAGTAAAAACATACATTTGATTTCAGTCTGTAACAGCTGGTGTAACTTATGATACTTGTAAAGGTTAACTTTTTTTTTTTTTTTTTTAATTCAGTTTCATTCTCTTCATTCTACAACCCCCCCCCCCCCCCCCCCCAACCCATCTGACACTGCTGTTTTCACATAAAGACGCACTATAGCTCGAATGTTATTTATTTGGATCACATAAAGACGCGCTATAGCTTGAATGTTATTTATTTGGATCACATAAAGAAGCGCTACAGCTTGAATGTTATTTATTTGGATCACATAAAGACGTGCTATAGCTTGCATGTTATTTATTTTGCCAACGTTACACCTTCCAGATCTAAACACTAGCGTGGTGTATGTGCCCAAAAAAAGTCTAACTGCATTCTTGTAACATTGCTCGCGTACTAAAGTGTCAGCAGGTATGTTCTGTGACATTGCACGTGTAATTTGTGAGCATGCCCTTGACGATGAAACAGAGGAAGCTCTGCAGTTCACTTGTGCCTTTATGCTGTAGATCTGGCTCTTACATACAAAGGACGGTGCATGTGCACAAAACATTAACATTTATATGTTACTTACATAAAAGCCAGATCTAATGTTATTTACTTACATGACGAGGGTTCTACATCGGATCAAGAATGTACTTTTGCCATCGCTGTACTTTGTATATGTACATGGGAAGCTCTGCACTTGTGACTATACGCTGCAGGAAGTAAGTAAATAAATAAAGGTAAATAGGTAAATAGAATGTTATTTACCTTGAGTTATTTACTTACATGCCGACGGTTCTACATCGGATCTGGCTTTTATGTAACATATAAATGTTAATGTTTTGGGCACATGCACCGTCCTTTGTATGGAAGAGCCAGATCTACAGCGTAAAGTCATGAATGCAGAGCTTCCCATGTACATATACAAAGTACAGCGATGGCAAAAGTGCATTCTTGATTCGATGTAGGATCAATCGGCATGAGTTGAGTGTACCTCTGTTATAGCGCGTCAATGTGAAAACAGCAGTGAAGGCGGCCGAGAGAATAACAGAATAGAAAAAAAACAAAGCTAACCTTTACAAGTATCATAAATAACATTCGAGCTATAGCACGTCTTTATGTGATCCAAATAAATAACATTCGAGCTGTAGCGCTTCTTTATGTGATCCAAATAAATAACATTCGAGCTATAGCGCGTCTTTATGTGAAAACAACAGTGTGAGATGGGGAGGGGGGTAGGGTAGAATGAAGAGAATGAAACTGAATTAAAAAAAAAAAAAAAAAAGCTAACCTTTACAAATATCATAAGTTACATTTGATTCCAGTCTGTAACAGCTGGTGTATGTTTTTATTCTAAAATAGTAAGAATAAGAGCAGCTCAGTTCTCAAAACAGACTTGGCTGGGATTGAACACGTGAAACTTTGATTACAAGTCAGCAGCTGATACCGTTGCGCCACCGAAGCTGTCGTAGCAATTGCATGTCAATGTCGCAGGTAAACGCGGGTTGTTTTTCTGCAGCTACTGTATATTTTTGAATAAAAGCATATTTGTTCTGTTATATTTGTACCTTCTGTGAAAGTGTTTCTTTGATATTTGGAATTCAGGTTTCACACATTATATACTTCATGTCTACATTTTGTCAGTTATTACCAAAACATGAAAAATGTTTCTGTTTTAACGATGTGTTTACATAGATCGTTGTAGACACGGAACACACATGAAATGCATGTGTTCCAAATAACGATGTAGTATTTATAAAAGGTGTCATTTTGCTTGACTTCTCACTCTATACAACTCCAAGCAACTGACACGCAGGTAAACAGATTTGAGTTGAGAAAACTGTACGAGGTGGGGGATTTGATAGTAAGCTGCTTGCTGCTTATCAACACATTTACAGGACAAAAGACGCGAACTGGAGAAGTGTGAAGTAATTTAAGGTGGGACGGATCTACGAGTTTTTTCGTAGGCTCTGGTAATTCTAGTGTTAAGGTGGCCCGGGATTACAATTTTTTTGTAGGCTTCAGGGATTCTAGTGTTAATCAGCAGCAGGATTCACTTCTATGTCCTCTACGCGAGTATTAAGTATGTGTTTTACTTTTTCCAGGTCAGCCCCAATTACTTTGATTTTTTTCTGTGCTTTCATCTATTTTTGCTCTGTTCTTTTAGACTTAACATTAACATTATAGCTCTCCTCCTACCATCTTCCCCTCAATGCTCTGCTCTGAATACAGGTAGTATTTGTAATGGTTGCCGCTGGAGACATGCCTCCAACCCCACCCCATCCCCACGTTTGGTTTACAGCTTGACAGCAGCATGTTTCCAGTATTAGCCTCAGTCACTGGAGGGTGAACTGGATGCTTTACCAGGAACTCTTTGTTCCCCTCTTCAACCTCAATCTGTCATATCATGAGGGTGACCGTGAACTTGAGGCCAGCTTCTACTTCAAAGGATTTTGAGTGATTTTTTCACTCTATTTGGGGTCTTGCTTTCCTTTTGGTTTCTTCTTCGTGTTGCATATAAATTTTGTATCCATTACACTTAACTTAGTTAAATACAAGAACATTAAATACAGAAAAAAAGAAAAACAAACACAGTTGTCTGTGGAGCACCATCTCAGACGTCCAACTCATGCCAATGCCAACTCTCAGATTATTTTAACCTTTGTGTGACAGAATGAGAAGCAAACAGTCAACTTTTGCTTCATACCAATGTAAGATAGCCGTTTCAGGTACATGGATTGAAATGCCTATTGGAACTATGCTCGAATGTTCACATCTTTCTCTCAAAAAGAAGTCAAGAATTATGTAATTATTTCACAGATGAAATCTGCATTTCCAGACAGGCATACTAAGCATATATACTTATTCAGCTCAATTTTATTAAAAACAAATTACAAGGTTTTAATGGTAAAATGACAGAGTTTAGCAAAGCAACTTATATTTACATCAAGTGGAAAGAAAAAAAATGTACCTGCTTTTTCACTGGAACATTTTTTGAAATGAAAATGTAATTCCACTGTATATGATGCTGGCGAAAAATATAAAAGAGAACTGCATGAGGTTAATCCCAAAATTTTATCGCAGTATTCCAGATAATTTGTCAGCGGAAATTTGGATTAGGGATCCATTATCTATTGGAGTCAAACTGTTACCAGAGTCTTTGACTTCACTACAAAAAAAAGAGCTGATCAACTCTCCTGTGATGATAAGTATCCTACAAGAACTTAAGAAAATGGTTTTACCAGACTTCTGGTTGGCAAGGTGAACTTAATAGCTGCTTATTGAGAATAAGGCGGTAACATTTTTGTTACCATTCAGTATAACATACTTGTGTGAATCTGGCTTTTAGGCAATGCTATATATAAAAAATAAATACATAAGCAATCTGAACATTGAGCCAGATTAATGGCTAAAATTAAGTTAAACTGCACCAAATATACCAACTTATGTTTAGGTAAACAAGCACAATCCTCCTATTAAAAACCTTGGTAATATTTTGAGTTATTGTATTTTTAGGATTATTCTGTAATTTTTCTTTTAAAACGTATACTATGTTTTTCTTTTGTTTGTCACAGTTTTAAGCTTGGAAGTCAATGGTGGTCATAGAAACTCCTGGTCTATAGAGTACACATACTGTATTTTCAAAGGTTCTGCGTCTTAAAAGGCATTTGCACTATATGTTTATTAATTTAATAATTTTATTATTCTGCACAACAACATTTTGGAATTGCTTCAGTTTATGAAAAAATCACCACATAAGAACTACCCACTGTTAACCAATGAAACTGAACCAACAAAAGCATCTAAACTGTATTCATTCTGAAAAGTACACACACATACTGTAGATTAGAAAGTGGTATAAACTATAACCATCTCAATTTTTAATTACAGTATTTTTCGCTCCTTAAGATGCACCTGACCATTAGACGCACCTAAGTTTAGAGGAAGAAAACAAGAAAAAATTGTTCTGAACCAAATGGTGTACTAATATATTTAATAAAATATTGCAGAATAATATTTCAACCATGTAAGGTCAACAGTGGTATTAAGAACCATTATCAATGTCATTAACAAATGAGGAGAGACTTTAAGGTTCAACCACTGTTCTAGTTTTCTGGAAACCTCAAGAACTCTTCTTCGCTAGTGTCAGAATTTATGAAGCTCAGTTGCTCTCAATCACTTTGCAGAAGCACGGCATAACCTGTCCACCAGGGGACAAAGCACACTTGGACCAATGCTCCCTGAAGTTATATCGCCAGTCTAGTCCCATCTCTATTTGTAATGCCACAAAGCCCTTCATCTCATCTTTTGTTGTGGGTTTCCACTCTGAAAAAACGAGAATGCGGTGCAAGCACAGCCTGCGATTCAAAAAATTGCTCTGCATACCTGTTTGTCTCGTCTGACAGTAGCTCAAAGCCAGCTACAGGAAAGAACAGCCTGAAGTAGTCCAACGGCTGGTAATCTGTCAAGTCCAACAGCAAGCCATGCTGTCTTGTCCGGTGACTCCCATGGATCAATGTCTGGGTATTCCTCCCACATGAACCTTGCCGTAGGTGCATCGGCTGAGCAAATGCGCTCAGCTGGGGCGGCATCGGCTGGTGTCCGATCAGCTGATGCCAGTTCCTCACTTTCTTGCTCTATCTCCTGATCACTCTCAACAAAATCTGATTCTGAAAAATCAGAGTCAGATTCAACGATAATGCGCAAAACATCATCTGCTGAGTATTTTGTTTTCTGCACTCGCTTCGCTCCCTTGTGAGATGGCGATGCCATCTTGCCTTTGTTTACATTTCATAACTCACGCACACATAAGGATTAGATGATTTATATATATATATATATATATATAAATAAAATGGTGAGTTTTGTCGCCATTAGTAGCTGATTGTCGCCCTCTACCCCGGATGTCGACTTTTGTCAGGTAATACAAATCACGGTCTGTGACGCAATAATTCGCTCCATAAGACCCACAGACATTTCCACACTTCTCTTGGGGAAAAAAAAGTGCGTCTTATGGAGCGAAAAAATATGGTAGATCATGATATAAATATTTGGCTATACCATCCACACCTAGCTTAATGTATAAGGTTGCCAAAGTAATAATATTCCTACAACATTTTGACTGTTATAACTGCCAAGGGGAATGATGGGTAGGCAAAAAAAAAAAAAAAAGTTTGTGGAACTAAGTGACTAAAGGATATTTGTAAACAGACTAAAAAGAATGTTTTCGGGGATATGACTGATGCTAATTTTAGTCAAAAGGGGGAAGAATAAATTGCTAAGTATTTTAGAGAACGTTATAAAATATTACATAAAATATCAAAACAACAAATGCATTATAGGCAAAAATATTAATTATATTGTAGAAAATTATGAGAACATACCATCATTCCTTAGGAGTAAAATGGAATCATAACCTTGTTTAGTTTACCAATTCCTCACTTCCATGCTTTATAATCCAAGATCTATATAATATCCTACCAGATATCTTTAGTGTAACTGGAAAAAAAAATCAATGCTAATGTCTGCATCTCAGAAGGTTGTGGTGGCTTCAGGTTTTAAATTTGTAACTCCTCAGTAAAATTCAGTAAACCAGCATAGTCTTACAAAGATGCTTCATCTAGATGTGTCTGGTACTTACATTAAAACTCAATAGGTTGTCCATATCAACATACAGTGAATATAAAAGTCTGCACACCCCTGCTAAAATCACAGATGTTGTGTAATATAAAAGTGAACCCAAGATAAATCCTGTCAGAACTTATTCCACCTTTACTGGAACATTGCAATCTATACGAAGAAGGTGAAAATCAGAAACTGTTTAGTAAAAGAAAGGGGGGAAAAAAAATCATACAAAATCCTGGTTGCATTAGTCTGCATACTTCCTAAACAAATACTTAGTTGAAGCACCTTTTGATTTTATTACAACGCTCAAGTCTTTTTGGGTAAATGTCCATCAGTTTGGCAAATCTGGACTTCGCAATTTTTGCCCACTCCTAATTGAATTGTGAGGGCATTTCCTGTGCACAGCTCTCTTCAGGTCACCCCACAGATTTTCAATAGAATTAAGGTCAGGGCTCTGACTGTGCCATTCCAGAACATTGATCCTCCTTTGATGAAGCCACGGTTTTGTTGATTTTGATGTATGCTTTGGGCAACTGTCATGCTGAAGTTCTTCTTCATCTTCAGCTTCGAAGCAGATGCTTGAAGGTTTTGGGCCAAAACAGACTGATACTTGGAGCTATTCATGATTCTATCCACCTCGACTAAATCCTCAGTCCTCCAGATGAAGAAAAACAGTCCCTAAACATGATGCTGCCTTTGCCATGCTTCACTGTGGGTATGGAGTTGTTTTGATGATGGCTGTGTTATTTTTACGCCAAACACACCTTTTGGAATTATGGACAAATAGATGAACCTTGGTCTCATTAGACCATAATACATTTTCCACATGATTGTGGGAGACTGGGTATACCTTTCTGCAAAGTTTAGTCAGGCTTGGATGTTTTTATTTATGAGAAAAGGATTTTGTTCTTCTACCCTACCCTAAAACTCAGACATACGAAGAATACAACTAATTTTTGCCACATGTATGGAACAACCAGTACTTCCCAGGAAATTCTGCAGTTCCTTTAATGTTGCTGTAGGACTCTTGGTGGCATTCCTGAACAGTTTTCTCCTGGTCTTCTCATCAATCTTGGAGGGACGTCCGGAACTTGGTAGAGTGACTATTGAGCCATATTTTCTCCTCTTGCTGATAACGGTCTTCACTGTGCTCCATGGGATGTTTAATGCTTTGTATACCTTTTTGTACCCCTGTCCTGACTGATACCTTTCAATGATGAGATCCCATTCATGTTTTAAAAGCTCTTTGCAGACCATGGCTTTTGGAGTACAGTGATCCCTCGCTATATCGCGCTTCGCGGCTTCACTCCATCGCGGATTTTATATGTAAGCATATTTAAATATATATCGCGGATTTTTCGCTGCTTCGCGGGTTTCTGTGGACAATAGGTCTTTTAATTTCTGGTACATGCTTCCTCAGTTGGTTTGCCCAGTTGATTTCATACAAGGGACGCTATTGGCAGATGGCTGAGAAGCTATCCAGCTTACTTTCTCTCTCTCTCTCTCTCTTGCGCTGACGTAGGGGGGTGTGAGCAGGGGGGCTGTGTGCAGCTGCTTCCTGAAGGACAGGCTGTACGGAGCTTCGCATACTTAAAAGCTCAAAGGGCACGTATTGATTTTTTTTATCTCTCTCTCTCTCTCTCTTCCTGCTCCTGACAGAGGGGGTGTGAGCTGCCGCCTTCAACAGCTTTGTACCGGCGGTGCTTCGCATACTTAAAAGCCAAAAAGCCGTATTGATTTTTTTTTTGACTGCTTGCTTTGCACTCCTTTGAAAAGGAAGATATGTTTGCATTCTTTTAATTGTGAGACAGAACTGTCATCTCTGTCTTGTCATGGAGCACAGTTTAAACTTTTGAAAAAGAGACAAATGTTTGTTTGCAGTGTTTGAATAACGTTCCTGTCTCTCTACAACCTCCTGTGTTTCTGCGCAAATCTGTGACCCAAGCATGACATTCTAAAAATAACCATATAAACATATGGTTTCTACTTCGCGGATTTTCCTATTTCGCGGGTGGCTCTGGAACGCAACCCCCGCGATGGAGGAGGGATTACTGTATGTTGCAAGAGGATATCAGAATACAGTAACAGTCAAATTTATTTGCGCTCAATCAGAACCACTTTAATTGATGTCAGGTATATAATAACTACTATTTGAGATGAGACTTATTGAGATTGGTTGATTCTGAACAGAGCCACATTCTTGATTATTAAAGGGTGTGCAGACTAATACAACCAGGTTTTTGTATGATTTTTCCCCTTTTTTCACTAAACAGTTTGATTTGTTTTCACCTTCTTTGTATAGATTGCAATTTTGCAATAAAGGTGGAGTAAGTATGGACAGAATTTATTTTGGTTTCATTTTTTTTATTATGCAAAATCTGCGAATTTGGCATGGTTGTGTAGACTTTTTATGTCCGCTATATAATAATGATCATGAAAACAGTTCAGGCATGAGACTATATATGAGGGGACCAAGTACCATATTTGTGTATGCTTACTGAGGCATACATTTGGGCAATTGAGACAACAGTATTTTTCCATTCTTGGTTATGTAGTGCCAAACAGATTTACCTGCAAGGAAACTAATTTTCATCAGAGGAGATATACTAATCGGGATACTATTAAACATTTCCTCAGTTTTAGATTAAGTATCACAACACCACTTGCATGGTCAAAAAGCATTGATGGCATTGCACTTAAAATCTTTCATCAGCAGTGAAAATATAACATTAGAGCCAGTCAAAAAGAGAGGGCTGTCTGTATGTCCTCTTATAAATTTGTTGCTCTCAGTTGTGGAAAAAGAATTTATTTTTGGGACACATACACTGCTACGACACTATGAAAATGACAAGTTCTTCAACAGAGGGATTGTTTCCTCCAGAAAGTTTTATTTTTACCACTTATCTGTACAACAACAAAAAAAAAAAAAACCTGAAAACTTACTTTTTTAGCCCCTCTCTGAATGCTGCAATTTTTGCAAGACACATTTTTACTATCCCAGTGATCAGCTGCTCCACAAGTTAAGCACAGGTCTGGGTCACATTCTCTCACAGCCAAGTAGCAAGGACACTGCTTCGTATTGCACTGAGCTTTACATCGGCATCCTGGGAAACGGTTCTGACCTGTGAGGAGGGAAAAAGCAAAGAATCTCATTAACACAGAAACATTTAATCTAATCAGAACATTAAAAATTACAAAATAGTTAGCAAAGATTTTGAATAATTATATATATATATATATATATATATATATATATAAACAGAACAAAAAAACAAATTGTACAAACATATGATCTTACAGATGAACAATGACTTGAATACAAATGTTAATGAAGATATTAAGGGGTAATTATGATAATTTGTTACAAATTAAAGATTTAAAAGTACTATAGATATCAAATGGTATACTTTCATAGCATATTTTCATTGCAGTATTCTATAAACATACTGATGACATGAATTGAATTTGTGTTTTTTCCCTCTATTTTTTGCTTTATTTGTACCAAACATAGGTTTAGGAATGCAGAAGTATTCATTGCTTCTGCTTCCTATAGATGGTGCACAAAATCATTAATTAGCCTTGGTGTAAAGATTTGAATACCAAATGCTTTGTTGATATTTAAGCCTAGTATTTAGGTTTACCGTTTGTTTTTTTTTTCCAGTTTCGCAACATGCAAAGAGTTCATAACAAAACACAAATTGACAGCATTTTTAGTTTAATATCAAGCATTCCAGACACACTACAACATTCTGAATTCAAAAACTAACGTACTCAAAGATGGAATAGGATAAAACTTTGTTACTCTATGCTGTATCTTTAGCAAGTTTCATTTTATTTGGTCTTGACCTGATTGGACAAAGTTCATCTCTTCATTAAATGTAAATCTGGCGTGAGGTGCAAATAAGCTCATTGAGCAAAAGAACAGAGGGTCACCGTCCTTACATTAAAATAACATTAAAGGTAAAGGAATGTGATGACAGCTTTTTTTATCCCATATGATTAATTAACTTCGAACTTTGATCATCATTTTAGAACTGATTTGTTGTCACAACATTTTGCTTTTTATAAAAGCTTAAAGTTGTATTGTAAAAAATATATTTATAGTCTATCATTTACTGCATGACAGCATACATTTAGGTATTCCAAATAAATTCAAATGCTAGTTTGTATATATTCAAACAAACAAAATCTTATACATGAAGTATTCTAATTTCAATTAATGGCTGACAGTCCTACTACAGACATACATGCTAATCTCACAAGGGTGCATCTAGTTTTAAATTTACACAATTTAGTGATACAGAAAAAAAAAAAAAACAGCACTAAACAAGTAAAGTAAGTGGACTCCAACTATTACTTAGTATATTAGTCTTTACTAACCAAATTACCCTTTTCAAGTGAAATTTGACTGTATTAACCTAGAGTAAATTAAATTCAGCCTTGCCTAGAGCATAAGTCTAGGTCTAAAAGCCAGATATTCCAATTTACTGCCAAAAGGGCATGGAAGGTGCATATCAAGAAGGATGGAAGCAGGTAAATTCTTGATCTCATGCTTTTGTTGTTCTTAATTTTACTGGATTACCAAATCAGGAGCATTTTTGGTTTATTCTGAATGGTCACTGTTAAAACTTTCCTTAGAAAAATAGAGGGCCCTCCAAAGCATTTTTAACCAATCCAAAAATAATCACCTTGCCAGGGTCTTTCTGTAGCATTTTTATATACTTCATCACAAAATTGAGAATATACTTTTTTTTTTTTTTTTATAGAAAAAGAGTGGCTTGTTATGTCTAGCTAAGAAAAATAGACAGCTTACTAGTAATAAAGTTAAAATGTTTGATCTATTCCAAATTATAATTTTAAAAAGCAAAATCATTATTTTTGTTTCTGTCTGTGTAATGCATTAAATTTCTTTATAAACTATAAAAATAGTAGGTTGACATTATGAGAAATCCTTAAACATTCTATGTATGTTGTAGAAATTTCAATTGGTAAAATTCTACCATTTAAACACTAAATTACAGAAATAAATAAAAACAAAGAATTCCAAAAAAATACCTTTAATTGTAAAAATGTTCAAAATCTCAAAACAAACAAAATAAACAGCCAATGTAATTGCTTTTAACAAGAAAACATAACTTTTCCAGCTTATTAAAATATATTCATGTCCTCTCTGCAGTGTTTTGCTGTAGAGTAAGCAGCATTAATATAACTAAAATTTCAAATTTTGATATTTACATTATGAAACTAAGTAACTGAAAAATCAAAAGAAAATTCCTATACACTGCAAATAGTAAATTGTAAACTCTGACGTTGCTCTTTTTCACACTGAACTCTAATTCTGAACCTTTTACAGTTTTTCAAATACTCACATTCAGAGCTACACTGGCAGAACTTCTCACAGAAATTTTGAGCTATGACACATGGGCAGGAACTGTCACAAGGCTGTCGAGGATGGTCACATGGCTGATAGTTATACACATGGTTTGATGAGCCATCTGTTCATGTTGAACAAAACAAAAGAACGACCATCAGGATGAACATGATTACTTATAAATGCAGAAATGCAAGTAGTCAAAGAAAACTAATTTAATGAGATGCTATTGGTGGTTTAGTATATTTTTAAACATACAGAGTGTATGCCTAAGAGAACCCATGATTGCTAACTGAAATTGAAAGGCAGAAGTAAATAACCCCATAAATAATCTCCAAAATATGGATAAATAAGTAAAACCGTGATTTTCTCATCTTAAACTATTTTCACTCCCAAAAATAATTACCTGAGATCAACAGTACAGAGTAACAGGGAGTGTGGAAGATAGGTGAAGAAGAGAGTGCAGGTAGGATGGAAAAGAGTATCAGGAGTGATTTGTGACAGACAGGTATCAGCAAGAGTGAAAGGGAAGGTCTACAAGACAGTAGTGAGACCATTTATGTTGTATGGGTTGGAGACTGTGGCACTGACCAAAAAACAGGAGACAGAGCTGGAGGTGGCAGAGTTAAAGATGTTAAGATTTGCATTGGGTGTGACAAGGATTGATAGGATTAGAAAGGAGTACATTAGACGGTCAGATCTGGTTGGGAGACAAAGTCAGAGAGGCAAGATTGCGTTGGTATGGGCATGTGCAGAGGAGAGATGCTGGGTATATAAGGAGAAGGATATTAAGGATGGAATTGCCAGGTAAGAGGAAAAGAGGAAGGTCTATGAGACATTTTATGGTTGTGGTGAGAGAAGACATGAAGATGGTGGGTGTAACAGAAAAAGATGCAGAGGATAGGAGGATATGGAAAAAGATGACCCACTGTGACAACCACTAATGGGAGCAGCTGAAAGAAGAAAAAGAAGAAACTATTTTGACTCGCATGGTGTCAGTTTTACATGACAGACCCCACTTGTCCCTTCATAAGAAGGTGGGACAAGGGTTCGCAAAAAAAGGATATCTACAATGTGAAGAATACTTTCAAATACGACACACACAAACTAAACTACCTAGTTAGTGTGTCTAAATCAGCCCTTTCCCAGGTGGCTTTTGCCAAGATATCTCCCAATACAATTTGCTTTAACTCATTTATGTTATTTCATAACCTCTGAAGAGGAACACAGTGATAGGCCTAGAGGGACATACACATTCTCCATCAACATGCACTTGCTGTATTAGAAGCGGCTTACACAACAACACTAGTAAACAAAAGTGCAATTCCATGTCAAAGAAATGCGTGCAACAAAAGAAACTTTTCTACTGAATACACACCTATATTGCATAAAAAAATACGTAAAACCAAGCAAATCATTTCTAGTAACCGACTTATCAAAAAAGTACATTTACAATTAGAACTCTGAAGCAATTATTGCGTTGCTGGAGTTGAAGTTGGTAAAAACTGTACCAAATCCGACTCCAACTATAAGTAAATTGTAATATAATCTGCTAAAATTTCCAATTTCACATATACCAATTCAATTTAACTATTTTTCTTCCAGTCTTCTGGAATACTGCTTAGGCAATTTTTTAATCTTCAAGTATTATTTAATAAATAATATAAAAAACCCACAGCTGCATTGCTATAGTCTTTAAACCCTGGATGCTAAAACGTTGCCTGATGGTTCACAATAGCACAGATGAAATGCCTTATAACTTGTGTATTATGCGCATTCCATCAACGTTATAAATATATTGGTATAATTACAAACAAAGGAGTTGAGTCAGTGGTACCATAAATTTAGAAGTTGCAGTCAAAAAGTTTTGTGTATTGACTCCACAGCCATGTTGATTTTAGATAATGATGTTAAGAGACAGTTTGAAAGAGTGGAAAAAAAGTAAGCCTAAAACTAATATGTATGGATCTGTAAAATGTGCTGTCCATTAATGTATTTTTACATTCTTACAGTTTCATATTTTTACAAGCATTTAGTGTAAACATGGCTGTTTTATGTTGGTGAAAGCTTAAGACAGCATGTCCTACAGAACTATGAAGCGGCTGACTGTTATTTTTGGCTTTATGTCAATTGCCCAATCCCCACGTAGGCTGCAACTCCACATATACTAATTAAGTAAAGAAGCTTTAAAAAATATTCATATCCCCCCCCCCCCCCCCCCCCAAAAAAGACAGGTTCAATTTAAATCCTGGTTCACACAAAATATAAAAAGAGACCATATGGTTGTTCAGTGTCACAATGTGCAACATAAAAATCAGGATTACTACTAAAATATATCTCAATACACAAGTCAAAATGAAACCTTTCTGATAATGGAAGATGCCAGCATTGGCTAAGCTGTTTTAGAAATTGTACTTCACTGAATAGGAACCATAGATACAAGATGAAGGAGAATGTGGTGAGAGCAAACTGCTCTTTTAACGCTGCTTAAAACTCAAAAGAGTAATTTATTCCAAATATACAATATATGAATTAGGGTTATATGAATCAGGAGTAAGCCTTTTACAAACCTTTCTTCAACTGAATCTTCCTGCAGTGTGTTGCCCACAACCTAAAAGAGAACAAAATGGGAAAGATAGGACAATGAGACGAAGGGAAAAAAAACTCTAATATTCATCATTACAGCCATCATTTTTTCCTTCTCATCGAGGAATTTTAATTAGTCTGCCCATTTGATTTTTGCTCCTCTTCACTCAGAGATCATTTCAGACATGCTCCAGCGTTTATTTCCCAATATTCACCACACCTCTATAAAAGGCTTTCAGAAATGCATAGCCTTTTTACCATTTCTGCCATAACAGAAATACTGTCATCGAATGAAAATACATTCCATTTCCATGGAATCTCACACTTTCAAAACTGTTAGCTGTATTTTTGGGTTGGATTTCTAATTTTATATAAATTTATAGTTGCTGCACATGTCCTCATATGAGCTGGCAGAGACAAACCAGCTGTAATGGTCTGAGGTGTCTGCTGGTAAGATATGGTAAATAAAAAATTCCTGATAAAGTTTCACTTAAATTCACATTAAATTATGAGAAAAGCAGAATGGGTTTATAACTACATTAGCTGTGTAAGTCTGTGCTATAAAAAGCCCGGGCACCTAGAAACAATGGATTCTGGCACTTCAAATCAATCAATCAATCTCATCGGTTGTGCATTAGCGGTTCTCTTTCCTCTGCGGTTTAGTTTTGCCGACGCGCTGGCCTCTGTTGTCTATTAGCAGCTAAGCGAGTTTTTCTCTTCTTGGAGGTTTCGTTTTGCCGATGTGCTCGCCTCGCTTGTGCATTAGCGGCTAAGACAGTTTCTCTTTTCTCAGCGGTTTCACTTTGGCAACAGAGTCAATTTCTTTGAGCTTCATGCTGTAGCCTCGCAATTCCATGCCGTCTCGCACTTCCGGGCCGGACAGACAGGCACATACACTTCCATGCGTAGACATTCATATACAAGATGAGGAGTAAAAGAATGAAAACACAAATCATAAAACAATGTTCTTTGCGGGGCTCACTCTTAAACAGGTAAGAGGCCTGCAATATATGAGGATCTCTCAGTAGAACTGCAGCTTATCCATACTGAATGGACCCAGTAGAAGTGGGCAGGGCATGTAGTTAGGATGCCACATGCAGCTCCCATGGGAAATTGTGAGAATTCTTCAGGTATGCCTGTAGGACGTTGCCAAGAACAGAGTGGCTTAGTCAGCTTAGCTCAACATATTGCTACTTCAACAATTACTAGAAAGACCAAATAAAAATAATGATAAATATAAAGCATCTGACAAATAAAATTCTACTAGACTATAAATATTTTTATGGTAAAGTTCAAAACTGTTATTTATAACAGACAAAGAGTAACAGACAAGTACAGCAGAAATCTGCTCACTGGAAATTAATTTGGAGCTTGGTCAGATGAAAAGCTGGGAAGCGGTTTACAGTTACACTTATATGACAATATAATTACAAACTCATTTCAAGAGCTTAAAAATATCAGGATGTAACTAATGTAAATGATTTAGATAAGAATAATAAAATAAATTGTACATTTGGTGGTGAAGGAATTCTGCCAATCAACCTGAGCTTAATTTAAAATTGAATAGATATATATAAAATAAAGATTAATATAAAGAATTTATTTTATGGGGAAATAACAATTGAGCTTTAAAAATGGTTATCCACTATCAAACAGACAACAGCCACCCAGCTTTCTACTGCCTTCTCTGCAGAGTTTGTGTATATGTGGAGGGATAAAGATTAAGCATATTTTTTTTTTACCCTTTTGCTCTTTTTTTCTTTAAGTTTCTGAAACAATACAAGTGCATCTCAATAAATCAGAATATCATCAAAAAGTTAATTTGTTTCAGTAATTGAATTCAAAAAGTGAAATTCATATATTATATAGATTCATTACACACAGAGTAATATATTTCAAGCTTTTACTTCTTTTCATTTTGCTGATTATGGCCTACAGGTAATTAACACTCAAAATTCAGAATCTCAGAAAATTAGAATATTACACAAGACCAATAAAAAAAAGATTTTTAATAGAGAAATGTTGGCCTACTGAAAAGTATGTCCATGTACGCAGTCAAAACTTGGTCAAGGCTCCTTTTGCATGAATTAATGAGGCATGGCATGGAGGCAATCAGCCTGTGGCACTGCTGAGGTGTAATGGAAGCCCAGTATGCTTTGATAGCAGCCTTCAGCTTGTCTGCATTATTGGGTCTGGTGTCTCTCGTCTTCCTCTTGACAATACCCCATAGATTCTCTATGGGGTTTAGGTCAGGTGAGTTTGCTGGCCAATCAAGCACAGTGATACCATGTTCATTAAACCAGGTATTGGTACTTTTAGCAGTGTGGGGAGGTGAAAAGTCTTGCTGGAAAGTGAAATCAGAATCTCCATAAAGCTTGTCAGCATAGAGGAGCATGAAATGCTCTAAAATTCCCTGATAGACGGCTATGCTGACTTTGGACTTGATAAAACACAGTGGACCAACACCAGCAGATGACATGGCTCCCCAAATCAACAGTGACTGTGGAAACTTCATACTGGAACTCAAGCAACTTGAATTCTGTGCCTCTCCACTCTTACTCCAGGCTCTGGGACCTTGATCTCCAAATGAAATGCAAAATTTAATTTCATCTGAAAAGAGGACTTTGGAGCACTGAGCAATAGTCTATTCCGTTGGTAAGATGGTCAAGGTAAGACGCTTCTGATATTGTCTCTGGTTCAGGAGTGGCTTGACTCAAGGAATGTGACAGTTGTAGCCCATATCCCGAATAAGTCTGTGTGTGGTGGCTCTTGAAGCACTGACTCCACCCACAGTCCACTCCTTGTGAATCTCCCCCAAATTCTTGAATGGGCTGTGCTTCACAATCAGGACACCATTGCAGGTGTTTTGGGTGAATTAGCTGAGTGGAATGTGACACCATGAGTCTACAATATTGAACTTTTTCACAATATTCTAATTTTCTGATATATTGAATTTTGAGTTTTCATTAGCTATAAGCCATAATCAGCAAATGAAAAGAAATAAATGCTTGAAATATACCACACTATGTGTAATGAATCTATATATGAGTTTCACTTTTTGAATTGAATTACTGAAATAAATTAACTTTTCGATGATATTCTAGTTTATTGAGATGCACCTGTATCTATGAGAATTGTCAACTTTCATAGCTACACAAACAATGACACATTTTTACTTGATAACTGATCAATGGTGCTGATATTTACCTGTGCTTTCTTTTCTTTTTTCTTGGAGGAGTATCTACATCTTCAGTGGGTGCACGGGCAATGATACTAGATTCTTTCACTCTGAATTCATAAACCTGAAAAAAACATAAAATATTCCTTAAGAGTCAAAATATTATTACATTGTTAAAACATACAATTCACCCTAATGAATAAATACAGGGTGAATCTAATGGGTGGGTCCCAGAGTTGTTAGAAATTACTGTCTTAATAATGAACCAATCCAAACTAAATAAAGCTCACAGTATTCCTGGATAAATGTATGAACTTATTTGTGAATGAACAGGATGACCATGAGATCAATGAAGATTACTTCAAGCAAGATGGGGCAACCTGTTACGCACGTCAGCACGCAGCATGGCACAAATAGTTTTTTGGCAATCTGGTCGTTTCAAAGTGACTATGTTCACCTTGTTTCCCGGATTTCTTCCTTTGGGTAGTGCTGAAAGGAAAAGTGTACAAGAACAATCCTCGTACACTGGAACAATTACAGCAATATATTGAACAGGAAATTGCTGCCATCACCCCTAAAATGCTTGTAGATACCTTTGCCAATATGGAGTGCTGTGTTGATCTGTGTTTGCTGGAAGAAGACGACCATTTCCAACACCGAATGCGATTGGATCGTTTACATATCTATCAAGGTATGCACTGTATTTATTTTGTTTCTATCACTTCACTATTACATGAGTAAACACATCATAACTTGTGTTTGTGTAGAGAGAAACCAATGTTAATGAACAAAAAACTGAAAAATAACTAATTTAATGGTCCACATTCCATTTTTAAGAGGTGGTTATTTTTTGTTGCAAATTCCAGTTGAAGTGATTTATCTCATTTTAAATGTTACTAAAATCTGGATCACAAAAACTATTTTTTAGCTTTTCTAGTGCCTTCAGGTGTCTCTTTTAGCTTGATGTTAATCACTCTCATAGGGTGACGTATGTGGTAAGTAATCCAGACTGTCGACTGGCTGGTAAGACTTGGCAGGATGGTCACCAGCTTGGAAGCTATCCAAACAAAAATAAAAACAAGCTGCACCTGGAAGCCTTGTAACAAAACAGCCAAATTACGTAATGATTTGAAAAAAAAAACCAAAAAAAAACCAAAAAGCACTTCTGTCATGCAGTACAAAGCAAAAATAATGTGAAAAGTTTAAACTTAATTTTGAATATTTAACCCTTTGCAGTCGTATTTAATTTTCAACGTCACGCTACATTAGTCGAAATTAATTATTGAAAAAACGCCGTTATTTAAAAACAACACTTTATTACACTTATTATGCAACAACACAATACACATGTACTTTTTCAGTTATACACGTGTTCAGATAATCTTTATAATGTCAATTGAGAAATATAAACTTAGTTTTTGTATTTTTCCATAGTATGATACCGTTCAAAACACAATCCCGGACACAATCCAGGTTGCATCGTACATGTACTGCAGGTGAAACGAGAACGTTTGCGACGTCCCCCCTTTCTATCAGTACATACAACACAATCTTTGAGCTTTTGTTCATCCAGTGGATAGATGAAATGTGAGCGACCGTTCAGGCGTTCTGCTGTAGCGACTTCTTCAGAAGGACGTCCTCGACGAACAACCTCTTTCGTTGCACGATGATCTTTTACTAATTCATTTATGAGTTTTCTGCGATATGCAAGATGACGCAGTTTATCTTGGGGGTAACACTGACACCAGAGAATGTAGCTATTTACAATTGCCACCTCAAGCAACCAGTAAAACGTTTTGCGCCACCACTTGACTGTTTTTCTAGAGAACTTGTATGATACTGCATAATGATCAAATCTATCGACCGCTCCCATATGTTCTGTATAATCAGAAATAACGCAAGGTTTTATTAGTTCAGTATCATCAGTGCTATTACCATTATCATTATAATCATCGTCATTATCATCATCTTCATCATCAATTTCATCCAGCAGTTATTTTTTTCAAGCACGTAGGAATAACACAGGCCACTTTTCTCGACCAGGCGACTGTGCAAATCGGTCAGAAACTTGCAGGGCCACCAGCGGTGGCCTGACGACCTATAGCGCACTTTTTACTAAGGCCAGTTTTCTGGCCTAACGACCGCAAAGGGTTAAAGTGCAATATACATTTGAATGTATTTGACCTAAGACATAAATGACAAAAGTCCTTAATAGTCAAAGACTGCACTATGATAATGTCCAGAAAAATTTATTTTGGATAATGATAAAGAAAGCTAAAACAAAACTTGTGTGCCCTGAGTGCTTCCATATTCCAGCTATACAGTAGACCCCTGCGAAGTTGAGGTTCAGGGTTCACAGACTCAGTCATTTGCGGATTTTTTCTTAGAACCTAACTATTAATTGTTAGTGGAAAGCGCAAATATCCTCCACAATTTTTTATGGCTTTTTTCGTGGCAATACTGTGCTGCAGAGAGAACAGGAAGTAACCGCTGAGGGAAACGTGGTTTGGGATGGTGAAAGTAGCCAATCCAAGAGCGTTATTAATTTCTCCTTGCTGCTGATTGACTGCTGCCATGTGACGTGTCTCCTGGGGCATCATGTATAACGCCGTGTGTAGAACTCACACTATAACATGGCATAAGCACAAAAGCGGGAATGTGCGTATGCACAGAAAAATCCAAATGAAGGAATCTGTGCGTACGCAAACTTTCACGTTCTTCCACTACATAAATCCTGATCAGCATGAAAAATAACGCACGTGCACACGCCTTCTGTCCCACCCCAACTCCTCCTCTTTGAATATGCAAATCGATATAAATAGCCTTCTGTGAAAAGACAATGGGAAAAGCACGGGGGAAAATATAACAATTTCAGCGAATACCAAGTGGAGGCAAAGGAAAAACGTACTATTTGTTGGTTTAAACAGTGATATAATCAACAAAAGAAAGTTGATCGAGTGACACAGTGTCGGAGAAACTCGAAAGCTCAAGTTCACAAAGTCGCACAGTGCCCGAAATAAAAAAAGAAGCTGTCACATATCAAAGTTGGCGTGAAAAGGCGACTCGTAGCTGACTGTCTGAGTGTCATATGAAAGCTTATTAGGGTACAGAGAAAAAAAAAAGGCACACAGTGGGAAAAAAGCACGAAATGTCAACTTTAATCTCGAAATTTCCACTTTAATCACGTAGTTTATTTTGACATTAAAGTAGAATATCATAAACTTCATCTTAAAATCGTTTATTTTACTAGTTTCTCAAATCCCATCGTAACTAAAGTAGCACGTTAAATGCTTTGTTCTGTGTTTGATCTTCTATGTGGTCTGTGTGTAAATTACTACGTGTTTCCGTTCTTTCTTTTTCTCCGACAGGACACAGAATCCATTACATTCATGATATTACAGCTCTCTGAATAATTAAAATACTGAGATGTATACGTGATATCTTTTTCATGATGATAGGAATGAAAGCATGTTATTAAACATGGGAACACAGTGGCGCAGTGATTGTTCATATCTCACGCAAGAGGCTTGCTGCACCATGCGCGACCTTCGATGAAATAATTACAGAAGTACTGTCTCTTTCAAACGTACTAACCTCCAATTCCTGTCCTTACTTTTCTTTCTCCAAATACCCAATCGCCACACAATCAGCTCTGTAATAGACGTTAAGCCATCTGTAAGCTTAGAACGCCGATTCTTCATAACTTTTAAGGAACATTGAAATATCTTCGTAGTACATGTTTAATTATTCTATCCGTCTATCCTTCCAGTGTCGCGTCAGCACCAGCAATAATACAGCGCAAGGCAGGAGCTATCCGTGAACTAGCTAGCGCTGCGGTACCGTGTCCTCACATGTTTAATTATTAACAATACAGATTATTTAAATGAAGTTAAAGTTTTATCTGTATACTATATGCAACATATTTTGCTGCATTTCATCTTAAAAATTATATCGTCATCATACGCGCTTTATAAAGTGGCGCAGGTTGTGCAATATTATAACTGTAGTGCAAGTTTACAGTGGGGTAATTGTACTTAAGTGCAAACAGTTCTACAAGGAGCACTTGACTGAGTGCGTTTATAGTTCTTGGGATGAAACTGTTCCTGAAACGCGAGGTCCGTACAGGAAAGGCTTTGACACGTTTTACCGTGGCTGAGGCAGCGTGTGCTTGAAACTGTATACCGATAATTCTCTTTCCAATTAGCTGCTGCTGATTCCCCACTCAGATACAGTGATATAAATACTCCTGAGTGGTGCAGTGAGAGTAATATGGAAAAAGATGATCCGCTGTGGCAACCCTTAACGGAAGCAGCTGAAAGAAGAAGAAGATGCAGTGAGAGTAACAACGCTAAAGCAGTTATGGTATTTGGAATACTATGGCTATTCCCTGGACCATTATATTGCTACAGGTTAATTTCAATCAGATGCATTACACTAATAAACAATATGCAGTTAATTTCAGTGTATTTATAAAGCTGCGTCAGTAATGTGGGTCTAAGAAAGAAAGGGTAACCACACAGGAACAGTAGCACTGCTTTGACGCTGGGTGTCGCCAGTCTGCAAAAACCGAAAAAGTGCGTACGCCAGGAAGTACTGTGGAAATGTGCGTGGCTTTACGCCAAGTTTAGGTTTTATACATCGCGATTTGAGCGTGGAAACGTTTGTACGCAACATTTCTGTGCGTACGCACCGTTTATACATGAGGCCCCTGGTGAGTGGGTTTACCACCGCTGAGGGAAACGCGGTTTGGGATGGTGAAAGTAGCCAATCCGAAAGCGTTATTCATTTCTCCTTGCTGATAATTGACTGCTGCTTTGTGACGCGTCTCCAGGTGAGTGGGTTTACCACCGCGGTTTGGGATGGTGAAAGTAGCCAATCCGAGAGCGTTATTCATTTCTCCTTGCTGATGACTGACTGCTGCTTTGTGACGTGTCTCCAGCTGAGTGTCCTCGTGTTTTCCATTTTGTTATTTTTAAATGCACACAATGTCGTCAAACCGCTCTGCACCTTCTAAGGCTTCTGGAACTGAGCCTAAGCGTCAGAAGAAGTTTAAAACACTCCAGGAGAAGGTTGATTTGCTCCGGGAACTGAAAAGTTATGCTGCAGTAGCGTGCCACTATGGCATTAATGAAAGCACCGTATGCTACATAAAGAAGAACGAAGCAGCGATCTGGAGTACCATATCTGTAAGTGTCTGTGATAGTGCCAAAAAGGAAAAGACCATAAGGAATAAAAATATCGTCAGGATGGAACCTGCCTTGGCACTGTTGGTCACCGATTGCATGAATTACAGTACGTATATCGGTAACATCGGTATTTTACATTCTAGCACCACGGGAGACATTGCAGTACAGTACTGTACAGTAGACGGGTATACCTTTACAATTTGTTTTTAGGTAATGTATTAAGGTAATTTTTTAGGTAATGTATTAAGCTGAGTTCGCAACGAAATTAAAGTGATTTGGGGGGCACTGTATTTAGGATTGAAACTATTAAAATAGGCATTTAAAAAGCATTTTTTAAACCACATCCAAAAGTCGTGGTTTTTCACAATTCGCAGGTGCTCTAGAAACGTAACCCCCGTGAATTTTGGGGGTGTACTGAACATGTGTTACTAAACTGGTATACAAAGTGCTTATAGAAAGTTTTTAAGAGAAATTAAGATATTGCCATTCTTTATGTTGGAACTATATTTATGTAAAATTAAAATTATCTTAATTTGTTTTAAAAAATAAACCAAATTTATTTTTGTTTAGGCTATATCTATTACTGGAAAACATGGAACCCGCCTATATACATGGTACAGCAAACCATGAACATGAAAAACTTTTCATCTCATATTTTCACGATCAGTGCTAGACATAAACAGGAAACACAATTTGAATGGGATTGAGCTTTTAAACTGAAGATCCACCTAGCATTTACTTAATTATTTTTGGCAAAAAATACTTTGTATATTGTGAGCATGCGACTGGATAACTGACATGTGGATTATGCGGCTTGGGAAATTTGAGATTGTTTTTTATGGATCTTTTGGTCCAGCATGTATCCCTTTAAAATTTTAAACATTTTTCTCAATGTCTCAAAGAGTCCGGTAACACTAGAGAGGATCACTATAACAATATTATTTCAAGCAATCAATTCACCATTACTGTAATTGAACTGGATAATTCACCATTAGGGGTGTGCAATATTGCCAAAAATTATATCTCGATAATTTCTGGGACTTTGACAATAACGATAATTAGATGACATTTTCTATCCATTAAAAACGTATTTGTAAAAGTCATATTGATCTAGATTGGTCTTGTTAATAGATTACTAATGAGATTAATGGAAACAGTTAATGAAAACAGGTCTTATTTACTTAAAAATGAAGTAAAATAACACAAAAACTTTAAAATCACCAAAGTATTACTGAGATCAAACAGTGCAAGTATGAGTAAACCACTTGAAAGTGGTTTACAGGATTTACACAAACAAACAAGATATGATTCCAAAGGGAATAAATTACTAATCATAACAGAACTACAGTGCATCAAAATTATGGTAATCAAACAGCTCGACTGTAAGGTGAACGGTGCAGCATAAAAGCAAGAACCAAAACCTAATATACTGTACTATAGTGTAAAAATCCAAAGTTCTATCACATACTGCACAGGAAAAAAAAGCATTTGTAAACATGTTCTGTCATATATTTCAAAGATAGAAAAAACCCAAACCTATAACATTTTTAAACAAATTACTAACTTCAAGTTCTGTCCAATATTGCAGAAAGATATCAGAAAAAATAAAACTGTAAAATTCTACTGAGGAAATTTCAAGTTTGTGACAGAAACACCAGTCTGTCCACTGCATCTGGCTTCAGAGCAGCACAGTTACATATTACAATTCATCCGGTTCTGAAAGCCCTTAAAATTCTACTGAGGAAATTTCAAGTTTGTGACAGAAACACCAGTCTGTCCACTGCATCTGGCTTCAGAGCAGCACAGTTACATATTACAATTCATCCGGTTCTGAAAGCCCTTTCCAAAAGGCTGCTTGAAGCAGGGATGCACAGGTACGTTTGTGAAAGCTTCCCTAATTTGGGAAAACGTACCCACTGCCCGCCTCAGCTATTATCAAAGAGCTTTTGATCTCTTGTACAATGGCAGTGTCTCACCTTCTCTGAATTTCTGTTTATTATTATTTCTTTTTTTGTTTAAATAGATGCCAAAAGACCTTTTTTCTTTTGTGCTCCCTCTCCCTTGTGTCATCACAGGCTCCAAATTCTGTAGTCATAGCGGCGGGATGGAGTGGGGCAAGGAAGCGGGGATCTGTGTGAATGTTTAAATGGCAGTCATTTTTTAAAGGTGATGGTGGGTTCCGGATGAGGATGGATGGATGGATGGATGGATAGATAGATACTTTATTAATTCCAAGGGGAAATTCACATACTCCAGCAGCACCTTACTGATACAAAAAACAATATTAAATTAAAAATTGATAGTAATGCAGGTAAAAACAGACAATAACTTTATATAATGTTAACGTTTACCCCCCCCCGGGTGGAAATGAAGAGTCGCATAGTTTGGGGGAGGAACGTTCTTCTCAGTCTGTCAGTGGACCTGCTCTTCTGTCTAGAGATGACACTGTTTAGTGGATGCAGTGGATTCTCCATAATTGATAGGAGCCTGCTGAGCGCCCATCGCTCTGCCACAGATGTCAAACTATCTAGCTCCATGCCAAAAATAGAGCCTGCCTTCCTCACCAGTTTGTCCAGGCATGAGGCGTCTTTCTTCTTAATGCTGCCTCCCCAGCACACCACCGCGTAGAAGAGGGCGCTCGCCACAACCGTCTGATAGAACATCTGCAGCATCTTATTGCAGATGTTGAAGGACGCCAGCCTTCTAAGGAAGTATAACCGGCTCTGTCCTTTCTTACACAGAGCATCAGTATTGGCAGTCCAGTCCAATTTATCATCCAGCTGCACTCCCAGATATTTATAGGTCTGCACCATCTGCACACAGTCACCTCTGATGATCACGGGGTCCATGAGGGGTCTGGGCCTCCTAAAATCCACCCACCAGCTCCTTGGTTTTGCTGGTGTTCAGGTGTAGGTGGTTTGAGTTGCACCATTTAACAAAGTCCTTGATTAGGTCCCCTATACTCCTCCTCCTGCCCATTCCTGATGCAGCCCACGATAGCAGTGTCATCAGCGAATTTTTGCATGTGGCAGGACTCCGAGTTGTGTTGGAAGTCCGATGTATATAGGCTGAACAGGATCGGAGAAAGTACAGTCCCTTGTGGCGCTCCTGTGTTGCTGACGACAATGTCAGACGTGCAGTTCCCAAGACGCACATACTGAGGTCTGTCTTTAAGATAGTCCACGATCCATGCCACTAGGTATGAATCTACTCCCATCTCTGTCAGCTTGTCCCTAAGGAGCAGAGGTTGGATTGTGTTGAAGGCGCTAGAGAAGTCTAGAAACATAATTCTTACAGCACCACTGTCTCTGTCCAAGTGAGAGAGGGATCGATGTAGCATATAGATGATGGCATCCGCTGCTCCCACCTTCTCCTGATATGCAAACTGCAGAGGGTCGAGGGCGTGTTGAACCTGTGGCCTCAGATGGTGAAGCAGCAGCCTCTCCATGGACTTCATCACATGTGATGTCAGAGCAACAGGCCGGAAGTCATTCAGCTCACTAGGACGTGATACCTTTGGGACTGGGGTGATGCAAGATGTTTTCCAAAGCCTCGGGACTCTCCCCTGTTCCAGGCTCAGGTTGAAGATGCGCTGTAGAGGACCCGATGGAGCTCCGATGCACAGACCTTCAGCAGTCGTGGCGATACTCCATCTGGACCCGCTGCTTTGCTGGCACGAAGTCTCCTCACTTGCGCTGTTGTAATTATGGGTGGGGATGTCTCTCCTATGCTGGTATCAGCAGAAGGATGTGTGGAGGGTGCAGTACTCCGAGGTGAGAGTGGGTTAGGGTGGTCAAACCTGTTAAAGAAGTTGTTCATTTGGTTTGCTCTCTTCACGTCTCTCTCGATGGTGGTACCCCGCTTCGAGCTGCAGCCAGTGATGATCTTCATCCCATCACACACTTCCTTCATGCTGTTATTCTGCAACTTCTGCTCCAGCTTTCTCCTGTACTGCTCCTTCGCCGCCCTGAGCTGGACTCGGGAGTTCCTTCTGCATGCGCTTGAGCTCATGCTGATCACCGCCTTTAAAAGCCCCTTTCTTCTGGGTCAAAAGGCCCTTGATGTCACTTGTAATCCATGGCTTGTTGTTAGCATAGCAGCGTACAATTTTTACTGGAACTACAATGTCCATACAGAAGTTGATGTAGTCAGTAGTACAGTCAACAACTTCCTCAGTGTTCTCACTATGTGATCCCTGCAGGATATCCCAGTCTGTAGTTCCAAAACATTCTCTCAAAGCATTCTCAGCTTCTGGGGTCCACTTCCTGAATGATCGTGTGGTTGCAGGTAGGACCCTCACTTTTGGTTTGTAGTGAGGCTGAAGCAGAATCAGGTTATGATCTGCTTTCCCAAGCACAGGCAGCGGGGTGGCGCTGTATGAGTCTTTAACATTTGCATACAGTAAATCAATAGTTTTATTTTCCTGGGTGTTACAGTCCACATATTGGGAGAAGGCAGGTAATGTTTTGTCCAGCATCACATGGTTAAAGTCTCCAGCGATTAGCACAAGCGCCTCAGGGTGCTGCGTTTGTAACTTAGCAACAGCAGAATGGATGATGTCACTCGCTGTCTCCACGTCCGCCCGAGGAGGGATGCACACGATGACAACAATGACATGACAAAAAAGTGCATGGTCTGGCTGCCGCTTCTCACTGGTGTCTTTTAGTTCTGTTTTGCTTTGTTGCTCTGCCTTGCTCGTGCTGTTTTATGTTTTATGGACAGATTCTCACTAGATTCATACTGGAGCTTTTGTAAAGTTTTATTCCGTTTGCTGCCTATATTCCACAAGCCCTCTCCCCTGTACTCTCCCTGAGCCAGCATGGTTGGTGAGTAAGTCTTTACTTTCTTAGTTGACTAGGATTAAGACTTTCTTAGCTGACTTTGTCTATTGCTCAATTGGAGTTAGTTTATGGGTTCTGGATGCACTCCAGACTGGATGCGGTGAGTTGCGGCTTATGCATGGAGTTTGGCATTGCTTGTCCGTGGTATATATACCGAACCTCTCGTCGTCATACCTCTGCAATCGCCGACACTATTTTCACAATTTGGTCCGTTAGACCGGTTTTCTCAAAAAAACTATCCGCAGGATGATGGAGTAGGCAGACGAATTGGCTGAGACACCTGCCGCAAATACTGACTGGAATAACCAAGGAGTACAATCTGACATAACTTTCCATTGTGCGCTCCTGAACTGCAGATCATTAACTAATAAAACTACTTTCCTTAACGACTTATCAACTTCTAAAAAAACTGGACATGCTGTTCCTTGTAGAAACGTGGCAAAATCCAGGTGACTACTTACAACTAAATCTGCTTACCCCCACTGGTTATAGTTACTTGTCTAAACCCTGTCTGACGGGCCGAGATGGTGGATTGGCAGTGGTTCAGCGCGATTGTCTTAAAGCAACCACTGTTGATTTTCATAACATTACGTCTTTTGAATACCCGGTTGTTAAAAATCACTGGAAAGGCTTCGCTGCACATTATATTTATCTACAGGCCTCCTAAGCTTCAGCTGGATTTTTTCTCTCAACTTTATGAAATACTCACTCTTCTCTGTGGCATGTCTACTGCTGTCCATCTGCTTGTGAGCTACATTCAGTACTGGATTGTTTTCAGTTTTGTGCAGCATGTTGGTGTTTCAACCCATGCTAATGGTCATATTCTGGATCTTGAATGTTCCACGGGTCTGCAGAATGCCTGTACATCTGGTACTGTTATTGGTATTTCACATCACAAGCTGATTGAATTTAGTTTCACTTATCCCCTCCCTAAAATAAGTCTAAAATCTAAAATAACCTATCATAATATCAAGAATATTGCTCAGTTATCCTTCTATGTCTGTTGGTGCTTGCTGTCTCCATTATGTTTCTGGGTTGTCTTGCCCTGTGCAGATTTTATCTCTATATAATTCCACATTCCCCTCCTTTAACCGCCACCTTATCGTGGTGGAGGGGTTTGCGTGTAGGGTAGCCTCCCTCCGCCTTCGGGTGGGGGGACGGGTCCTAACTGTTGTTTGTGCGTATGCACCGAACAGCAGTTCAGAGTACCCACCCTTTTTGGAGTCCCTGGAGGGGGTGCTAGAGGGCATACCTTCTGGGGACTCCCTCGTTCTGCTGGGAGACTTCAATGCTCACGTGGGCAATGACAGTGAGACCTGGAAGGGCGTGATTGGGAGGAATGGCCCCCCGATCTGAACCCGAGCAGTGTTTTGTTATTGGACTTCTGTGCTCGTCACGGATTGTCCATAACGAACACCATGTTCAAGCATAGGGGTGTTCATATGTGCACTTGGCACCAGGACACCCTAGGCCTCAGTTTGATGATCGACTTTGTGGTCGTGACGTCGGACTTGCGGCCACATGTCTTGGACACTCGGGTGAAGAGAAGGGCGGAGCTGTCAACTGATCACCACCTGGTGGTGAGTTGGCTTCGATGGTGGGGGAGGATGCCGGTCAGGCCTGGTAGGCCCAAACGTGTTGTGAGGGTCTTCTGAGAACGTCTGGCAGAGCCCCCTGTCAGAAGTAGCTTCAACTCCCACCTCCGGCAGAACTTCGACCACATCCCGAGGGAGGTGGGGGACATTGAGTCCGAATGGGCCATGTTCCATGCCTCTATTGTTGAGACAGCTGACCGGAGCTGTGGCCGTAAGGTGGTCGGTGCCTGTCGTGGCGGCAATCCCCGAACCCGTTGGTGGACACCGGCGGTGAGGGATGCCATCAAGCTGAAGAAGGAGTCCTACAGGACCCTTTTGTCCTGTGGGACTCTGGAGGCAGCTGATAGGTACCGGCAAGCCAAGCGGAATGCGGCTTTGGTGGTTGCTGAGGCAAAAACTCGGGTGTGGGAGGAGTTTGGGGAGGCCTTTGGAGAACGACTTTCGGACGGCTTCGAGGAGATTCTGGTCCACCATCCGGCGTCTTAGGACGGGGAAGCAGTGCAGTGTCAACACTGTACATGGTGGGGATGGTGCACTGCTGACCTCGACTCGGGATGTTGTGGGTCAGTGGGGGGGAGTACTTCGAAGACCTCCTCAATCCCACTAACATGACTTCCAATGAGGAAGCAGAGCCTGGGGACTCAGAGGTGGGCTCCCCCATCTCTGGGACTGAGGTCACCGAAGTGGTCAAAAAACTCCTTGGTGGCACGGCCCCAGGGGTGGATGAGATATGCCCTGAGTTCCTCAAGGCTCTGGATGTTGTAGGACTGTCTTGGTTGACACGCCTCTGCAACACTGCATGGACATCAGGGACAGTGCCTCTGGATTGGCAGAACGGGGTGGTGGTCCCCCCTCTTTAAGAAAGGGGACCGGAGGGTGTGTTCCAACTACAGAGGGATCACACTCCTTAGCCTTCCTGGAAAAGTCTATTCAGGGGTCCAGGAGAGGAGGGTCCGTCGGATAGTCGAACCTCGGATTCAGGAGGAACAGTGTGGTTTTCGTTATGGTCGCGGAACAGTGGACCAGCTCTACACCCTTAGCAGGGTCCTAGAGGGTGCATGGGAGTTTGCCCAACCAGTCTACATGTGTTTTGTGGACTTGGAAAACGCATTCGACCGTGTCCCTCGGGGAATCCTGTGGGGGGTACTCCGAGAGTATGGGGTACCGGACCCCCTGATAAGGGCTGTTCGGTCCCTGTACGATCGGTGCCAGAGCTTGGTCCGCATTGCCGGCAGTAAGTCGATCCCGTTTCCAGTGAGAGTTGGACTCCGCCAAGGCTGCCCTTTGTCACCGATTCTGTTCATAACTTTTATGGACAGAATTTCTAGGCGCAGCCAGGGCGTTGAGGGGGTCCGGTTTGGTGGACTCAGGATTGGGTCACTGCTTTTTGCAGATGATTTTGTCCTGTTTGCTTCATCAGGCCGTGATCTTCAGCTCTCTCTGGATCGGTTCGCAGCCGAGTGTGAAGCGGCTGGGATGGGAATCAGCACCTCCAAATCCGAGACCATGGTCCTCAGCCGGAAAAGGGTGGAGTGCCCTCTCAGGGTTGGTAGCGAGATCCTGCCCCAAGTGGAGGAGTTCAAGTATCTCGGGGTCTTGTTCACGAGTGAGGGAAGAATGGTGCGTGAGATCAACAGGCGGATCGGTGCGGCATCCACAGTAATGCGGGCTCTGCATCGGTCTGTAGTGGTGAAAAAGGAGCTGAGCCGCAAGGCGAAGCTCTCAATTTACCAGTCGATCTATGTTCCTACCCTCAGCTATGGTCATGAGCTATGGGTAGTGACTGAAAGAACGAGATTGCGAATACAAGCGGCTGAAATGAGCTTCCTCCGCAGGGTGTCTGGGCTTTCCCTTAAAGATAGGGTGAGAAGCTCAGTCATCCAGGAGGGGCTCAGAGTAGAGCCGCTGCTCCTCCGCATCGAGAGGAGTCAGATGAGGTGGCTTGGGCATCTGATCAGGATGCCTCCTGGACGCCTCCCTGGAAGACCCAGGACATGCTGGAGGGACTATGTCTCTCGGCTGGCCTGGGAACGCCTTGGGATTCTCCCGGAAGAGCTAGAAGAAGTGGCCGGGGAGAGGGAAGTCTGGGCATCTCTGCTCAAGCTGCTGCCCCTGCGACCCGACCTCGGATAAGCGGAAGAGGATGAATTGATGGATGGATTCCACATTGTCTCAAATTTTGGATCATTATGCACCTATTAAATCCTTGATTGTTCCTACTACCCAGATATCTCCATGGTTTACAGCAGAATTGCGTATCATAAAACAAACTGGTTGCCACTTGGAAAGGCTCTGGAAGAAGACTGGTCTGGCTGTTCATGCTCTGGCTTACACCGAACACCTGAAGGAATACATATGTGCCTTATTGGCTGCACTTTCAAAGTACTATTCCACCCTTTTTGACTTTGGTAGTTGTCACCCTAGATCTCTTATTAATACAGTTAACAGGCTTTGTCAACCTACTGTTAAAAATCCTTATTCCTCTGTTGAGCACTGTAATCTATTTTTGGACTATTTTCAGTCAAAAATTATGACCATATATCAAGGTTTCTCTGCTAACCATTCCTCATCTCTGTCGACTGCTTGAGCCTTTTCAATCTGTCCCAACTTTCAGCTATTGGTATCTCTTGTGCTGCTCTTTCTTAGATCACATCATACCTCAGTGATCACCAGTAATATGTCTTCATAAGGGAATACAAATCTGCCACTACATCACTCATACAAGGTATCCCTCAAGGGTCAGTTCTAGGTCCAATCCTCTTTAACATCTATATGCTTCCATTAGGTGAGATTATTCGTCGGTATGGTTGAAGCTTCCACTGCTTTGCTGATAACACACAAGTGTTAATGCAACTGCAACATCTTCACCTGTTGCACTGACTGACTGACTGCATACAGGAAATTAACCATTGGATGACAGATAATTTTTACAACTTAATCCTGATAAAACAGAAATCTTACCCTTTGTGGGCTAAAAATAGACGTTGATGGGATCCTGGTTGAACCCTCGGCACCAGTCCGTAATTTCGGTGTCATCTTTGATCAGCTTCTTACTTTTCAACCACACATTAGCTCAATAGTACAGACAGCTTTTTTTCATCTTCGCAACATTGCTCATCTGCATTCTTTCCTCAGTGTGAAGATACTTAAACACTGATTCATGCTTTCATCACTACCCGTCTGGACTATTGCAATGTATTGTTTTATGGTCTCCCGACTAAATATATCAACAGATTACAGTATGTTCAGAATTCTGCTGCTCGTTTGCTTACACACACTAAAAAATGTGCTCACATCACTCCTGTCCTCTATGATTTGCATTGGTTACCAGTTTATTCAAGAATCAAATATAAAATTACTAGCCAACCCGCGGCGTACCATACGGCGCACAATCAGGCCGCTTTTTAAATGATTTTTAAGCACAGGGAAAAAATTAACATTTGAAAAATCCGTAATTTAATAAACCACCAAGAAAAGTAACATTGTAACAATGCACGGTACGAACCAACATACAATTGTCCATGACTGAAAACTGGAGGACCGATGTCGCGCCTTCTCCTCCCAGAGAGAGGGACAGGGGTGGACGGCGCTCGGGCACGGAGGGCGGAACGGGAGGAGAGGGGAAGGATGCCCATTCCGCCCCCTCCGTCATGCTAGTCTGCTGATTTGTCGTTCAGTATGCACTGCCTACTCATGTGCCCACCCCCAACTCGTCACCTGAGTCGTTTTCGTCTTTGTACAGTCCACATGCACCTGTGAGTCACGTAGACTTTTCATTGTTCTTTGCGTTTCTGGCTGCTTTTCTATATATAATCCACCAAGTCACCCAACCATGGTAGTAGCACGGGTTGGTGGGAGAAGGGTGTGTACAAAGGGCAGGGACGTAATCAGTGCGAGCGTATGACCCGCACTTACTGGGAATTCCTCGTTCGTGGGGAACAATTGCAAGCCCCGGTTTCCAGCACGAATGGGGTTCAACGGCTTACCCATGCCTCTCTGCGCCGGGTAGACACACGTTGATCCATTCAGTGTAGTGCGCGTGCAGTAAATGAAAATCTCATGGCAAGCCTGAAAGCATAAAGTTGGAGCTGTGTGACTCGCGTTCTTTTCGCGGTTCGCTTTTCCTAAACATGGGTCAATTGTATGTGCCAGCCTGGATCTCCGTAAAGGAATAGCAGTGGATAAACCATGGGGTCACAGTTCATATTGAGAACAGAGATACGCTTGCAAGCATCTCCCCTTGGATATATGCAAATGTCGCGTTGTGCAGGAGGTTCCCCGTCTTCACCTACAAAGATAGTAGCAACATCAGTTTGACAGGACAGGGCGTTATACCTTCTCATAACCAGACTTGGATTTTCCATGAACACCATTCGTACAGCAGTAACAGGGTTACTGTGAGTGATAATGTCATGCATTTGCATGTAAGACTTTGCGAAGCGATTAACCTGTCGTATCTTGTTGTCTAATTGAAGCAACAAGATGTCACTGCAAGCGCTATTACATTCCTTTTGCAAATGTTGACTGGTAGCCTCAGCAGAATCGAAGATATATAGCTGACCGTATTGTGGTGATGTGTCAGGATTGGTATATAAAGGAGAGACCTGATAATAAATTTGACCGTGGATTCTGAAAGCATACGGTCCTTGTCCAGATGGTTGAGCGATGTGTGTGCCCATTGACGCGAAAGCTAAAGCAGAGTTGTATTCCCTGATATGATCACAGTAATTTCGGGACAGTGGGTTCTTGCCAGTCAAGAGGTCTTCTAAAAAAAGAGGGGGGTTGGATAGTGGTGGCAAAGACACCTTGCCAGCATGACAACACTTAGTGTAATGTCCGGATTTGTTGACCTCTGCTGGCCAATGAAGAGCATTGTAAGAAGCACATAGTGCGGTAGGTAGGCCAATGTTATGTTCTTGGACGTGAATGGCAATCTTCTTGAAAAGCTGCAGAAAACTGAATGCGATGTTTGTGCATGAACGATTTAGTGCTGTGTTGACACTGAAGGGAATTGGAATGAGTGTCGAAGTATTGCTGGCAATGTTCACATTGCATAATTCGTTCAGTGGAGTGTGTTTTTAAATGCATGTTGAGATATCTCTGCACTCGGAAGGTTTTTGAACAAATCGTGCATTGAAAGATCTGTTTGGAATGCGTTTGTTCAGTGTAGTGTGTGTTTAAATGTGCTTTTAGAGATTTCTGGCGCATGAAGGTTTTGGAGCAGTGTTGACACTGAAAATAATTCATCAGGGAATGTGTTTTGAGATGGTTAGTAAGGTATCTGTGTGCGTGAAAGTGTTTGTCACAAAGTTTGCATACAAATGTTTGTGCTGAATGGATCTGCATATGGTTGTGGAGATCCATCTCACCTGTGAAGTCCTCGTTACAAAATGTGCAATTGAAGGTGAGAGTGGAATGAGTTCTTAAGTGTTTCATGAGAGCGCGAGTTGTTTTGAAGCATTGCTGGCAATGTTCACATTGCATCATTCGGTTAGTGTTTTTTTTTTTTAGATGTGCATTCAGATATCTCTGCACTCGGAAGCTTTTGGAACAAAAGGTGCATTGAAAGTCCTGTGTGGAATGCATGTGTTCAGGGGAATGTGTCTTTAAATGTTTTTCAGGAAGAGGAGAGTGGGCAGGTGACGTCACATTAGTGTGGCGAGCAAGTGGGTGTGCACCCTGTGTGCACATACCGACAGCGTCAAAAGATGTCACCAAAAGGTTATCACGTGTATTTGAGAGGCATGGGAACCTCGTAATGCCCATGATCCAAAGGACCGCTAAAGAGCCGGGATATGGAGAGACGTTGG
Organism: Erpetoichthys calabaricus; assembly: GCF_900747795.2. Lineage (NCBI taxonomy): Eukaryota > Metazoa > Chordata > Cladistia > Polypteriformes > Polypteridae > Erpetoichthys > Erpetoichthys calabaricus. The sequence continues at coordinate 128,796,585 of NC_041399.2, forward strand.
GCCGGATTGTAAACTCAAGGAGAGGCATGAGGACGTTCTTGGAAGTAAATGGTGATAGTATCTGGAAGGATTTGGGACATTGCCACAATTTCTGCCTCGCCACCATAGACTCCAGACGTATTCATGTAGTCAGCGTATTGTTGAGCAGACTGTATAACAATGCCTCTGTGACTAACAACAACGGACACCACATCGCCGAAGTTATCCCAATGTTGGAAAACAAAGCCAACAGCCATGTTGCCAAGTTTGAGAGCAACAGTTTCGTCAATGATATTTTTCCAGAAAAACCCAACTGATAGAAACAAACAGTTACCTGATGCACGAATTTCTATAACATTGAAAGAAGTGTTATTTCCATGAAACACATTTGAAGCGGTAGCCATGGAGGGCAAATGAACAGTCAACGTGGCACACAGCTGGATTTGGACCGCAGCACAGACCAAAGCGAGTGAGTATGTGTTTGATGAGACTGTTCGAGTTGGCGGGCAGTGCTCTGATGTGCGTTCCCTATCACGTGGGAGGAGGGGTAGAGTTTCTGGGCGGGGCTTCGTTGTTCCTTTCCCATGGTTTTCATGGTGGACGCGGTCGGGTGTCATAACCGAAAAGAATAATGAAAAGTCAACGTGGCTCAGAGGTGCATGTGGACTCCTAGCACAGACGAAAGCGACTTACGGGGTGGTCGGTGAGTTGTTGCGTCCGGGCACATGAGCAGGCAGTGTGAATGCCTAGAGAGCAAGGGTGGATGCGGGCTGGGGAATAAGGAGTGTTGCTGGGCAGGGAAACGTTTTCCGTGTTCCTGCAGGACCATCTAAGAAGACGCATGTTTGTCGCGGACGCGAATTGCAGTATGTAGCGTTTAAAACAGCTTGCGATGGTGCACGCGGTCGTGCGTCATAACCGAAAAGTCAACGTGGCTCAGAGGTGCATGTGGACTGTAGCACAGACGAACATAAATGACGGCGTGTTTTCTGAGGCGTTGTGTCCGAGTTGGTGGGCGTGGCTCTGCGAGTTGTCGTCGTATCCAATGGTCTTAGAGTTGGTGGGCGTGGCTGTCTTGCGTGCTTTCCATGGGTGTCTACTTGTCGGCAGCTTAGTGAATTATATATATATATAGATTCTTCTTACCTTTAAAGCCCTTCATGGTTTAGCCCCTCATTATCTGTCTGAGCTGCTGCTGCTTCCATACACTCCTGCCAGTGCATTAAGATTATTGAATGCTAATTTACTCACTGTACCTAAATACAGGTTAGTAACTATGGGTGGCAGAGCTTTCAAGTGTGATAGCCCCTAAAATTTGAAATGCTATTCCTCTCAGCCTCATCTATTATTCATTTCAAACTCCTGTTAAAAACACATCTTTTCAATGAGTATTAATTTTCTTGTATGTAATTTCTACTGTCTTGTTAATGTGTTTATTGAATTGTAAAATGTCCCTGAGTTTATGAAAGGCACTACATACAGTAAATAGAACTTATTATTATTTAAATAAAGTAAGAAAAAAAAGTGCTTTGGAATTGAGGACCCCTAACCAAGATGTCTTGTGAAATAAAACACGCCCAATAGGCATATGCTTCCTATAGAAGTAAAAACAATCTGTTTGAACGAATTATGCAATTTGTTCAAACTGATTAATAATTCATCTAAACTGATTTTTTTTTCCCTTACACCTACGAGGCACTGTACTAGATCAATTTCTCTTAAATTGCATTTCATACAGGAACCCATATTAATCACCAATGACAATATCAAGCCTATGGCCGAAACAAGGAAGCCTCTTCCTGTTGTTAATCTGTAGTACACCGACAATATTAGCCCCACTGTCTGTTGTCACGCAAACCATGCGGTCTTCTTGTAATTAATTAATTCTTTGGATTTATATAGCGCTTTTCTCACTACTCAAAGCGCTCAGCAATTGCAGGTTAAGGGCCTTGCTGAAGGGCCCAACAGAGCAGAGTCCCTATTGGCATTTACGGGATTCGAACCGGCAACCTTCTGATTGCCAGTGCAGATCCCTAGCCTCAGAGCTATCCCAGCAAATGTTTCAGAATTGCATGTTGACATTGCCTATGTGGTCTTCTGGGCAGCAGGATATTGGCAAACAGTAGCACTACAGTTTCCAGGATTTGTTAATTAAATGCACAACAAGGAGGGGTATGTCTCAGATGTTCAACTTGACCATATATCTGTTGATTTGGCAAAATGTGAAACCTTCTCCAGTTTATGTGTCAGAGTTTGATGACAAGAATCATACAATTTAGGTAGAGCTATTTGACTGAAGTATTTTTGGCCAGGCAGTGTGTATCTTGGGTCTAAAGTATTCAACAGTTGTTTGAAATCATCCCTTGCAACTGCATGAATTGGCATCACACTGCATCTTTTGCGATGTAATTGGTGATGACGTTTGTTATGTCATGTCAAGCTATCTCTGTTGCTTTCTTGTCATATGAAACTTTTTTGTAGAATGATTCCACTAAAGTTTGCGGAGTGTGCTTTTGTGCTTGTACCTTGGGTGATTTAGAATGGTTAAACTTCTGAAGCTTTTCGTATTCTTCACATTCTATGTGGTGGTTAGTTCGCAGATGGTGAAACAAGTTAGCTGTTGAGCTGCCTTTAACGGCAGCTGATTTCCAACATAGTTTGCAGATTGCCATCTTTTGAGCAACATCAGTTTTTTCAAAGCCAAACCACCTCCATGCAAGAGAGGATGAACCACAACTAGCAATTAAATCTAACAATTACATACACACACACACACTTTAAATCTGTCATATTTACCAAAAATAAAATTTGCATCAAATGCTGCACACCTCTGAGCCTAAATATAAATAAATAAATATATATAGGGGGTTGGGGGAAGTTAGTAAGTGTTGAGAGCTCAAACAAAACATCTAGGTCAACATCAACACTGTAACAAAAGAACCACAAGTAAACCAGATATCCTACATTTCTTGATGAGTGAAGATTAACATTTATGTACAGTAATTTGCTCATTCCAAACTGCTTAGGAAAAAAGGCTACCCTGCACTAATGTAATCAAACATTCAACCCATATTTCTGATTATCTTGATGATAAAACAATAATAGAAGAACAGATTTTACCCAATACAGTAATCCCTCCTCCATCGCGGGGGTTGCATTCCAGAGCCACCCGCAAAATAAGAAAATCCGCGAAGTAGAAACCATATGTTTATATGGTTATTTTTATATTGTCATGCTTGGGTCACAGATTTGCGCAGAAACACAGGAGGTTGTAGAGAGACAGGAACGTTATTCAAACACTGCAAACAAACATTTGTCTCTTTTTCAAAAGTTTAAACTGTGCTCCATGACAAGACAGAGATGACAGTTCCGTCTCACAATTAAAAGAATGCAAACATATCTTCCTCTTCAAAGGAGTGCGCGTCAGAGAGAGAGAGAAAAAAGCAAACAGTCAAATATCAATAGGGCTGTTTGGCTTTTAAGTATGCGAAGCACCGCCCGGACAAAGTAGCTGCGAGGAAGGGAGCAAGCATTTTTCAGAGGAGCGTCCGTATCCTCTAGGCCAGTATCACAATTAAAAGAATGCAAACATATCTTCCTCTTCAAAGGAGTGCGCGTCAGGAGCACAGACTGTCAGAAACAAACAAGCAAACAAATCAATAGGGCTGTTTGGCTTTTAAGTATACGAAGCACCACCGGTACAAAGCTGTTGAAGGCGGCAGCTCACACCCCCTCCGTCAGGAGCAGAGAGAGAGAGAGAGAGAGAGAGAGAGAGAGAGAGAGAGATACAGAGAAAAACAAACAGTCAAAAATCAATACGTGCCCTTTGAGCTTTTAAGTATGCGAAGCACCGTGCAGCATGTCGCTTCATGAAGCAGCTGCACACAGAAGGTAGCAACATGAAGATAATCTTTCATCATTTTTAGACGAGCGTCCGTATCGTCTAGGTGTGCGAACAGCCCCCCTGCTCACACCCCCTACGTCAGGATCAGAGAAAGTCAGAGCAAGAGAGAGAGAGAAAAGTAAGTTGGGTAGCTTCTCAGCCATCTGCCAATAGCGTCCCTTGTATGAAATCAACTGGGCAAACCAACTGAGGAAGCATGTACCAGAAATTAAAAGACACATTGTCCTCAGAAATCCGCGAACCAGCAAAAAATCCGCGATATATATTTAAATATGCTTGCATATAAAATCCGCAATAGAGTGAAGCCGCGAAAGGCGAAGTGCGATATAGCGAGGGATCACTGTATTAAAATAATCAATTATGCTAAAAACAAAAGTTCAGAATGAGAAACATTAAAAATTACCATGTGGTAATCTCTTGCAATCATCAAGTACACGAGTACACCACATGCCAAACACCTACATCTAAATTGCCCTTTCCCGATGGAGATAAAAGCATTCATTGTGGCTGTAAAAGATCTTGAGGGAATCTCTCCAGAAATATTTTTTGCACCACATCCACACAGATTATAATGTAACTTCTTTGTAAATTGACTCTTTAGTTACTACAAGACGTGTTATGCTAAACTACATTTCATGAAGCCAAATTATATTCACATCATTTTTCTTTTAATGTAAACTAAAGATGTTGCAATACATCAGACAATTTTAAAAATGTAATTTTGTTTGTTTTTTTTTTTTAACAAAGAAAAGGTTTAAAAGATTATTTTAATATAATTAAGGTGGGAATCGAGTTTTCGTCTCTCTCTCTCTCTCCTTATCCTGCTTTTGTAGAGCTGCTTGCATTAAATCGTATTTGACTGAATAGGACTAATCATCAACATTCTGTTGTTAATTGGCTGGCTATTCCATTTTGTCTTAATGACTATAAAAATTTCTATTGTGGTATGCATGAGATATACTGTAAATAACCCAGTGGAATATTCTTATCTACATGGAGCCCTGTAAGAATGAGTCTTGCATTGCCTAAAAGTTCATTAATACAAGTTTGGTTGGAATATGGAGTGTTCATTTTCTCCTCCAATTTACTTGCAGTTCCTGCTTATTATACACATTGCTGAATACAAGTAAGTTTCCTATAAGAAAAAGTGATTACAGAATTAAGATGAAAATGGGGTGCTGTGATGAGTAAAACCAGATAAAACACATTTAAGTGCTAGGATTTTGTGGACTTTTTCATGCACACAAAGTATCTTCTAAACATATAATATAGTGTACTTAAATGCATTTCAAAGTATGCCATTAAAGACCTTATTTAATTTTATATAAAGATTTCTTGATATAATGCACAGTGGACAATATATAATAATGTCCCTTCAGTGTTGTGCTGTGAAATTTTGCAAGTTGATAAATATTTTGTATGTCTTTATTTGTAACTTAGACAAAGCAATGTAACATTAGTGTTACATTGTAGATAATAACAGCAATGGTTTGATGGTTTAAGAACCCCTTCCCCCCTTTTAGGAAAAAGTCTCTTTGTAATTTTACGACAGGGTTGGGGGAAGTGCCTCAAACAAGTTTGGCTAATATTTCACTGCAGGACTCCCAGTCAACCCCCACAGGAAAGCCAGGCTGCCTAAGTGCCAAGCTTTACCTTAACACATGGTTTGGAGGGCAAGTGTGAAGATGTTCTCTGCCTCATTGGTCTGAAGTATGGCTATTTGGAATTGGCTTGTATCAGAAGCCTTTAAGTACCATGACGTTCTATTGGCTCTACGAGATGGACAGAAAACCTATAAATTTGCTTGCTTTATCTCTCTCTCTCACCAAACTGATGAAAGACCATCTCACACCATGAACTGAAAAGGACAACACAATGAAGAGCACAGCTCGGCAGCCATACTGAGACAGGCATGCGGCCTGTTCTGAAGAAAGCTGATCACAAAATGAGGCCTTAACTAGAGACATTTTAAGTATCTAACAAGTCTGTGTGCAGCCTGAAACTACACATCACCATTTATCAGGTTGTATGGTTGCCAATATTCAAATGTACTTTGCATATTGTTATTATTTATGAATATTATCAATAATAAAATTAATAAAATTGTAACTTAAACACCTAATTGCCTGAGGTTATACATGTAGAAGGGAAGGTGGGGAGAAGTTATATGGTACAGTACCTTATAAACAGTGGTAAGTCTGGGAGATTTGAGGCATTCTGACAAAGGCTACATATTAATAATACAAAAGGGGAAAGCTTCGTAATTTATTACTCTACAAAGACAAAACAATGGTACTGGCAAAAGACTATAGAAAAATTTCTGTATTTTATATTAGAAGAGTTCTTCTGTTGTTTCTGTAAGTAAAGGTGCTGGTTTACTTCACAGAATGAATGAAAATGTAACAGAAATGAATGTTAAAATAAAAAATACATTTACAATGTTAGAAATGAAAAATTCCCATCACTTGCCTGTCGACATGTTTTTGTTCCAATTAACTTGGCTATTGCACAGTAATTGTCATAATAGGTACCAATTAGAACTCTGAATAGTGAAGCCTCAGCTCCACTCCATTCTATACTCTCATTAGATTCTGTAGTCAATTTCAGTTTCACTGGAGTCTGACATCGAGAGTTTGCTTCTTTAAAAAAAAAAAAAAAGTGAAAAAACAATTAAAAAAAAGTATTAATATACATTATTTCTTGCATTACTCATTCAAAATATACACTATTAAATTATCTCAATGAAACAAAGGTGATTTACATATAAAAAATTATTGTGCAATAAATGTTTTACCCAGTAGGGTAAATATTTTTTTAGACTCTATAACCATTGAGTGCTATATAACATTTTCATAGACGCTCATCATCATCTATCGTCATTAACTTGGAAAATACTAAGGGCTTAGAGACTCAGTAAGTGCAAACAGAGCTGTGCTAGATATTTAAATTATATACATTAGTGACTAGATTGACTGATGATGGCAACAAATGACAAGTTGTTTAACTATTTTAATTTTGTTATATGTAATTTCTATTATTTAATTTCAATTTTTTAAAAATCTCATTATTTGTGTTAATAATGCTCTAAAAACAGGCACTTAAAATTAAACCAAGAAAGGTTATATACATACTGAAAACAAAAGTAGTACAGTACAAATATTGCAAACGTGATTAGTTTCACGTAAAAATATTTTGTAATAACGCTTAACGAACACATGGACGTTAAACAGCTTACAAGACAAATACACAGATTCTTTATAAATAATTTAAGTTATCCCTTATGTCAATAAACAGAAAAACAATAAAAAAAAAACAAAAAAAACTTGAAATAAAGTAACTTCTGGGCTTCACTCCACCCACCAGAAGAGCTTGTTGTTTCTTCCTTTTTGTCTTCATCATCTTTATCCAAACTTTCTAAGCAAGCATCTCCTCCAGCTTCCCTGTCACTGTCTGTGTCTTTAGCTTCACACATGTTTACAGTAGGGGTGCTCGGACGGCTGCAGCTGCCATTTGGATGCCTTCCACGGCGTCGCCCCACTAAACGTTTGGGTGGTGTTTTTACTCTTTCAGCTGTGAGAGCAGCTGCAAACTCTCTTGCTCCTTCCTAAATATTCCATACAAAAAGTAGATACCAGAAACAGATTTGAGATAGCAGGAATATTCTATAGGATTTTTCCTACATTACAAATTTGACAGGATGCAGGAACCCAAATTTTAAGAATGTATAGACAAAATGTGGAAACCTGGTTAACCAATTCAAGGCTGCAAGCTGAGAAGCTGGGACCAATATGCCCCCTTCAAAAAATAATCTATTTCCATATACTTTGTACAATATATACTACCATTCTGTCACTGCTTCCAAAATATAATCTGATCTTCATCATTTGATAAATAAGATAATTCAATCAATCAAGTTTACTTTGTTCACTAATGCCAAGTTTTCCCTTTCAGCTACATGACTAGGTGTATTACTCTCGATTCCCAAGTCTCTTTTTACAAAGAAGTATTTCTTGGCTTCAGTCTTGAACGCACTTCCTTAAATTTCCACCAGGATCCCCAAATATACCATTCACTGACAGAATGTTGTTAGATTAACTTTTTAAGGCCAGGGTCAATATAAACTAGACAAAGTGATGATCCAGGCATAGACCTTTGACAGACATGGGTTTTGTCTTTTTATTTCCAGACTTGAAATTCAGTCTGACTGATAGACAAGGCCTTCTGGCAGGCCATAAACGTTGCAGCCTTGGTGATCAAGGAAGCAAAAAAACCTGGGTGTGGAAGAAGTTTGGAGAGACCATCGATTAGTCTCAAAAAGGTTCTGGCAAACCATCAGGTGACTCGAAAGGGTAAGGCAGGACTTCACCCAGGCTTTTCTCTGCAAGGGTGAAGTAATGCTGACTGAGACTGAGGATACAGTCTGGTGATGGAAGGAATCCTATAAGGAACTCATGAACCCAACAGACACTATAGAGGAGATAGAGGCAGAAACATAAGGTCAATCAAAATCCATTTCCCTGAGGGAGGTTACCAAGGTAGTTAAACACTTACACAGTGATAAGGACTGTGGAGTGGATGAGTTTGACACAGCTTTTCAATGTTGTGTGGCTGTTGGGAGCAGTGCCCCTAGAGTGGAAGTCCGAAGTGGTGGTCAGCATTTTTAAAAACGGAGACCAAAGGGTGTGCTCTAATTATTGGGGTTCATACTCCCAAGCCAGCCACGAAAAGCTCATGTCATGGTACTGGAAAAAAGAAATCAGATCTAGGATGATAAATGTGGATATGTCTAAAGCTTGTAACAGTGAACCAGTTCTTCACCCAAACGAAAATCTTCGAGAGTTATGGGAGTACATCCAGTTGGTCTGTATGTACTGTATTTTTCTGGACTTAAAGAAGGTTTAGCACAGTAATCATCGAGGAGTTAGTTGGGGATGTACTGGGTCCCGAAGCCCTTAATAAGGGGCTATGCAGTCTCTCTATTATCACAGTGAGGGCTGTTTCTACTTACTTGGAAAAACATCAGTATCATTCCAAGGGGGTGTGGGTGAGTTTCATGGACAGGATATCAAAACACAGCCAGGCAGGACAGGGTGTCCAGTTCGATGGCATATGAATTGCACCATTACTTTCTGCAGATGACCTTCAAAATTGTGACCATGGTTCTAAGTAGGAAAAAGGTGGACTTGTAAGGGTCTTGTTTTCAAGTGAAGGGAAAAGGGATGGTGAGTTTGACTGGGAGATTATGGTGGCAAGCACAGTTATGCAGTTGCTATATCGATTTACAGTGGTTAAGAAGGAGCTGAGCCAGAAGGCAGAGCTCTCATTTTACTAGCTGATGTACATACATCTCAACCCTCACCCCTCCCATCAAGAGCAGCCAACTGAGGCAGTCTGGGCATCTGACATGGATGCCTTCTTGCAGAGGATTTATGGGCATAAGGAGACACTGGGGAAGACCTAGGGCTCACAAGGAGGATTATATCTCCCAGATGGGCTGGGTACACCTTGTGGTTGGGGAAAGGGATGTATAGGCCTCACTGTTAAGACTGGTGCACCCTTGACCCTGTCTCAGATGACCAGTGGAAAATGAATGAATGAAATTTGTTTGTTTATCTAAATTATGCCAATGACTTCAATTTAGTTTATAAAACTTAATTTCATCCATTCAAAATGTATATTGCATTCACAAATGTATCAACAGCTTTCTGAAAGTCTAAGTAAATTATGTTATATGCTTTGCTCTTGAAGATTACTCCAGATGCCCGATCAAAAAATGAAAACACATCCGTTTTAATTTCAATATAAATAGTCTCTTAAATTATTTCATATTATGTTTGACATTGTAAGGCTGAGAAGCAGGTCTTACTAGTCTGTAATTATGGGAATCCATTTTGTCTCCCTTCTTGTAGGATCGAGTCACTGGATAAGTCTTATACACTAAGCAACTGCAGGGATATACTTATTAATTGTTTATACATAACGCCTTTAATTTCTTTCATTAACACTGGTAAAATGGTACCAGGCCCAGGGGTATTAGTAAATACACTGAAGATATGAAGCACACCTGGCTCTTGGGTTAAAACCCTGTGCTTGTTTTTAGTTCTGATTGAGGCATTCTATTTATTTATTCTTTTATAAATACCTGGGTATATTAATTAGATATTGCTTCTCATTTTTAATGATCTTTCATGGCGTAATTTTGAGGGTTCTTAAATTCTTTTAAAAATTTTTTACTGGAGCACCATTAGAAAATATATTTGCTGTTTGGATTGAATGGCTATTTGTTTTTATTTTTCTCTTTAAAGCTTTTAATGATTTTATTTAGACCCCTTCCTGAGGTTTTCAGTTATTCCTCTGGCTCTGAATTTCACAGCTAGTCAATTTACTCACAGTTACAATTTCTGTTTTAGATGTTAACGTTTTAAGATGCTTTCATTTATCTACTTCTTTTGTCTTTTCATTTATGTTGTTTTCAAAATATATTTAGCAGCAGTCTGGATCAAGAGGTCTCTAAAGTGACACTACACATTGTTTACAGTTGAAAAATTCGTATTTTGCAATTTTGTTTTTCCACATATACTCTGCTTTCTACCATTTATAAGCCACTTTCCTTGTGTATATTAATGGGTTTATATAGACAATTTCAATTTTTTCCCTGTAATTACTGTTGCTTGAAAGACCAAAATTTTATTGTCTTTTAAAACCAATGTCAGACATAACATTTTATATTTATGAATCTAATTTGAATTAATCAAAATCAAGGAAGGTAAAGTATGAATTCTAAGGTTTTAGCAACTGGCTGCAACATCACACAAAACCTTCCAGTAGATGATCATCAGACCTTCAAAAGACTAAGATTTTCATTTTTTTTTTTTTTTAAAACACATTATGCAATAGAAATACACTGCCTAAAATGTTTATTTTCTCTATTATCATACCATCAATGATACAAGAAAAAAAAAAAAAATATTATCGCTAAATTTTTACATAAACCTGGGCACCCAGCAGACATGGAGGGCTCACCAACCCCTAATTGCCCGACATTCCCATACTGGCCTATGACCCACCATTACTGTAGTCAAAGAGATTATATCTCACTGGGAGGTTGTCTGCAGGACTTGACTTGGTTCTCACTTGATAGTGCCTTTTGCTTTGACAACCTTGCCATCTGGGTACCCCCTCAAAGTTCTGCATACGAAACACTTAAAATGGTTAGTTTTTTCTTATAAGGGAGATGTCTGGTGGACTTTAACTAAAACAATGTTTTTTAAAAAATGGTAATTTTTTATAATTAGTATCATTGCTTTTATTTGGGAAAAGCGCTATATAAATAAAATGTATTATTATTTTTTGAAGGGGTGGGATCACTGTACAGAAAAACTTACCTGAACCAAATACATGTAGCAATCAGGGCCACAAGGTTTACTGTCCACCAGATTTTCAAGATTTTTCCTTTTGTATGTGTTTGGTGTTGCATGAAAAGCTAAAAGAAAAACAAAGTAAAAATAATGAATACCTAAGAGCTTTTGATTCATTAATCCACTGAAATAAGCAAATTAAATTGATCTTCTCAACTCTAAGAATGTTAATAAAATGTCAAGTATACATGAAATAAACTTGCATACTTAATAGTAGAGCAGATCCAATCATGGTTTTATTTTTACATTGGAGTATCCCTTTAGCACCAGTAGCACTTAAATAAAAATACAGATCATCTAGAACAGTATTTGATAATGCAGTCAACTAATTTGGGTTGTCTCATTTGTATTGCAGTTCTAGCTCCGAAATACTCTAAAAGAGCTGCTTTCTTTGCTCATGTTCTGCTTATTTAGAATTTCTTGTATAGGATTTCAAAATCATTTTTATTCATAGATAACATGTCACATTCAATATTAAAACCAATATGGTATTTTGACAAGTTTAAAAAAGGTGTACATATCATACTGTCCACTGGGAAAGTCTCAGCTCAATACAAAATCTTTTGGCCTGGGAAAAACAGGAAAACATTTTCAGATTTTTTTCCTCTCAGTTATCTTTAACTTCCACCCCCAAAACAATGGGAAAACCATATACGGTTCTGTATAGTAGGTTGGGGAGATTTGCCGGTTTTCTGAGAAACTCTTGAGAAGTGACTACTCCCATGCACAAAACTGAGCTATGGCAACATAAAAAGAAGTTGTGTACCTTTGATTTAAAATATTTGCCAATTATAAAATAATAATCATAAACCACTTATAAAGGAATGTGTTTGAAAGAAATGCGTCATTAAACCCATTTACATGACTAAATTTTAATAATAGTTTTAGTACCTGCTAGCACACTTTTGTTCCCAAACTGCACATTCTCTTCATGTTGTATATGCCTCTGACACAGCTATATTCTGCTCACTGATCTACCTATTAGCTCTTCAGGTTAAGTGTATAATGCACACTGTTTCTCAAATATTGCTCCTGAGCCATGACACAAGTGCACCATATTAATCTAATGTTCCTGCAGTCTACAGATATTTACAAATCAAAGTTGTACAGTTTAACCTCTTGGCTCTTTTACTCCACTCTGGAGATCTTACATCTTTATTCGACCTGATCAACCATCAAAACATTGCTGTAATGCTGTTGCTAGTACAATGTAGATGCAACACAATGAAGGAAGATGTGGAAGCTGTAAGGAGCCAAGAGATCTCAACAATGCCTTATTAATAGTAAAGAGATTTGAAAGTTATCCTATTAAAATGATATACTAGACTGAATAACTACAACTTATTTAACACACAAGTGAAAAAGACTAATCTTAATATGTATGTATCCTACCATCCCGTTTAATTACTACCCAAGATTCAAGGCCCACTGCTGAGTTCTCTACACAAGATCACTTTTTTCAGAATAAATATAAACAAATACAATCTTTCATATTGTGTTTGTAGGCTACTGAAGATTAATACTAAGACTGTGTGAAATATATCTGCTTAAAAAAATTAGTGCAAATCTTTATAGCCAAATTTACTATTTAAACTACTAAATAATGGCCATAACCAACATCTACCTTGGTGTGGCTGAACTGAACACAAAAAAAAGAGGCCAACATTTGTGATAAAACGTTTACAGGTAGCTTGATTTTTCTGCAGAAATAGGCTTTCATTAATTAGCTTTTTGAAAACTGGAAATTAGAAGAATTTTTAAATATGGAATCTCATTAATATGCAAGCCAAGGAAGAAATTACTGAACCGGGTTTCCACCAGTACAGTGAGAGGTACGACTGTGTGCAGTGAAGCAATGATGAAATAGGGTTGCAACTATGGATCAAGTTGTAGAAAGTGAGTTTCATGCAACTTGCTGAAATCGAATAGCACACTTTTCAAGATGCCTGCCCCTTACCAGAAAAATGCTACCAATATGATAAATTAAAAAGATTAAGAAAACCCAATAAAGTAATTTAGGCTATTAACTTAGAACTTCTAATTTTTCTAAGTATTAAAAAAGGTGTTTCGAAACACACAGCAATATTAAATGCAAACAAACCTGATGCACTACCAATAGTCATTAATCTGTAAAAAGTTTCATAGGTCTAGATTACAACCCCAATTCTAATGAAGTTGGGACATTGTGTAAAACTGTAAATAAAAACCACATGTTTACACAGTGGTAAACATGCCCCTGTCCCAGCTTTTTTGGAACGTGTTGAAGGCATCAAATTCAAAATGAGTGAAGATTTGCAAAACAACAATAAAGTTTATCAGTTTGAACATTCGATATCTTGTCTTTGTAGTGTATTCAATTGAATATAGGTTGAAAAGGATTTACAAATCATTGTATTCTGTTTTTATGTACGTTTTACACAACGTCCCAAATTCATTGGAATTGTGATTGTAGAAGATTTAGTTAAAATGTCAAGATGATAAGTTATCAGGTGACGGTTTAACACTAGAATTACCAAAGCTTACGAGAAAACTCATAAATCCGGTCCACCTTAAATCCACTTGCACGTCTCCATTCAGCGTCTTTTGTCTTGTGAATGTGTCAATAATCCCAAGCAGCAAGCAGCCTGCTATACCATCCCCCCACTGCCGGAGAAACTGCAAAAACCTCTCTCAACTGAAGCCTTGTTTATCAATGAGTCAGGTACCTAGGCTAAAAAAATATAAAAAAATTCTTATTGTTACTATTACACAATAAAAACATACATTTGATTTGAGTCTGTAACTGCCTCTGTAAATGTATGGTACTTGTAAAGGTTAGCGTTTTTTTTCTTTAATTCAGTTTTATGCTCTCAGTCGTGTTCAAGCTCACCCCGATCTGACACTGTTGTTTTCAAATAAAGGCAAACTATAACAGAGGTGAACTCAGAACAATGCAGCTGCACCAGGCGTAAAGGCGAAAGATGGCACCATTTGGATACAGGATGAGGTCCAGCGTCATCCTGCCAATCACCTGTCGTTCAAAGAAACAGCACGGCTTGCAGAATTCGCCAACGCCTTTACACCTGGTGCAGCTGTGTTGTTCTTACATGTGAGTGGACGTTTCTTGCGGAGAGGGCTTCTGTTCTCTTTCACCGATCTGAGTTCACCTCTGTTATAGCTCGCCTTTATTTGAAAACAACAGTGTCAGATCAGGGCGAGCGTGAACGCGACTAAGAGCATAAAACTGAATTTAAAAAACGCTAACCTTTACAAGTGCCATACATTTACAGCGGCAGTTACAGACTCAAATCAAATGTATGTTTTTATTGTATAATACTAACAATAAGAACAGTTCACTACTCAAAACGTTTATTTTGGGACACGTTAAGACTCGAACCCAGGACCAGAGAAAGAGAGAGATAGAAGAAAGGGACAGTGCATTTGTGCTAGTTGGTGCTTTGTACTGTACTGTGTGCTGTTGTGGTGAGTGAGACAAAAGCTTTTCCCACAGCTTAATAAATGTGTGCTGTGTGGCAAGACTGGGGTCTATGTCTGTTGTGTCCGGGGTTTGAGGAGCTGTACGCCCCCTGGTGTTCACACTACCCACAAGGTAATTAAAGCAGAAACAGTCAGAAACGTATTATAAAAAACTGAAATCTCAGAAGACTTTCAGAGATAATTTTAAGAATACCAAAAAAATGGACAGGAATGTTATCTTGGGTCTACAACTGTATTTGTCCACATCAACTGTCAACTGAATAGGATTTTGTTAGACTGCTCATTTTCATGTACCCTCTTGAATTACTGTAGTAGATACTCTTGTGCTTTATTTTAAAATTTTATTAACTGGTAGATAAATCACTCTGTTACCAGCATTTAATACATTCATGCATGGCTCATTAACAACCATGTGGAATATGTCTGAGCAGTCAAATGATTTCTACAAACTTTGATTAGCTCAATGTGCCCATAAATCCATAGTGTGTAACAAGCAGAACAAAGCATCTATTAATAAGAGTTCTCTTCTCTGCTTCACACCTCAGTGAATTAAGAAATTTTCTTTCACATGAACTATAAAGCAGCTTTTAAGTGACATCCCAAGAAAGTAGTACTTTTTCACCTAGGGATAAAGTTTACATAAATAAAAATCTACTGAATGACAAACTTTTTTTACTTCTATGTAGCAAAGTTGAATATAAACTTGCATATCCCCTCAGCCAATTATTAAAAGATCTACAGCATTATCAAGAAATACTGTTACTGAGACAGATGCCAACAACCAAGGAGAATTTTTATTCTTTAAAAACTTTTTTAAATGTAGCAAGGTTTCTCTTTATCATAGACAATACCATGCTGGATTTTCTACACTTCTATGTGTAGCATAATTGTTTTTCTTTAACCAATGTGATGGGAGGCCGGGTCCCCTGCCCGGCCAGGGCGCCCCTGCTGCATATGTTCCGGGGGAGCGACCATGGGCTCCTCAGTACCTCCCCCGAGATGCTTGGTGGCAGCCTCCCTGGCTGACGATGGTGCCTCCGTTTCCCGCAGGGCTCCATGGGAGATGGAGTTCTCCACAACCCTGTGGGGATCTGGGGTGGCCGCCAGTGGGTGCTGCATGGATCCCGGAACCAATCTGGACACCTCCACAGCCCCGCTTGGAAGTGCAATTAGCAACAGGTGATCAAGCACCTGGAGCACTTCTGGGTGGGCTATAAAAGGGGCCAGCATCCACCACACAGAAGCCAGAATCGGGAGGAAGAGGACGAGGTTGCCTGGGAGGAGTGGTGGTGCTAGGGTGGAGAGTTGTGTGTTGACTAAATTAAGTGCTTTTGGGACTGTGTTGTGGCTGGGGAGTTCACGGGGAAGACGTGCCCTCAGCTGAAGAAAAATAAGTGTTTGGATTTTACATGTGCCTCTGGAGTGAGTTTGTGCCGGGTCGGGCGCTATATAGCACCTTTTACAACAATTACTCGGGTTCCTTTCAATTCTTTCAGAGTATAAAAACGTTAGACTGCAAAATCGTTTAATAACATTAAATTTGCAAACACATAAATTAATTTAACTTACTTGCAGTTTACGAAGTATTCCAAATTTCTGAATTATTTTAAGTTTTATTATACCAACACATTAATTAACTCAATTTCAGATTTAGATGTACAAAGTAGTTTACTGATAAAGTTTTTACAATACAACCAAATAAAATGTTTCAAGTAAAATAAAAATATACTGCTGCAAAAACTTACATCTACACTGCATTTTTTTGCAGTAAATTTAGCAATTTATTATTTTTTATTTATTTTTAATGCTAATAAAGAAAGTTGTGATTGTTTACTGCATTATTCTGAACATAAACAAGAAACTACTCACGATGAAGGAAACAGTCATATTTGAAACAGCGTCTGCAAAATAAGGTATGGAATGAATGCAGGCTTTGCTCCCTCTGTACAGATTTGGCATTTGGTCCATCTATGTTGGGTGTACACTCTGGAGGGAGAGCTCCAGGAAGCTGCTGTTCTGTCAGTTCTTTGAACCTGATGAAAACACAAAAAATTTGAAACACAATGCTACTATACAATTTAAATCCATAACTGCAAGATCAAGCCAAAGGTGTATGCAACACTGTCAACAACAAAAAACACCCCATAACATACATCATGAGAGAAGAAGAGAACATTAAAATTTGTTTAATTATCACTGCGGTGTACCTACCCACAACTCAAGTTTGAAAGAGAGTTCAAAATAAATGACTAAATATAGCAAAACTCAAATGATGCCAATACACAGAATAAAAAAAACAAAATGTGACAAATAAAAGTTGTTTAAAAGCATTCTTTGGACTCATTAGAACACCTACTAGGTTCTGTACTGATAACACAACTCCTTTAATATCTGGTATGTAATAATTTAATATCCTGAAAGTAACTTGATTGTTTTTTTTAAATTAACTTTTTTTTAGCAATTCACAACATAGTTATGATGGCTGAAAGTGTTCATCAACAGTTTTGATTTTGTCTTAAGTCATTTGGGGTGAGCTCCTTTGTATGTACGTTTTGAACATTACTGGCCTCTTAGCTGTAAGTACTGTATACAATGCAGCTGCATGGATGGAAGAGTGTTTTAGAAAGTAAAAACAGAAGTGAGGCATGTCTGTATGAAAAAAAGATGGTCCGAAGCTGTGGCTGAACAGTCCATATCTGAAAAACATTCATATGGCCACTGATGCTGCTAGGCAGCACATCAGTTGGTTGTCAAAATGCAGCAATGTTCCAATGTGTTAGAAATTTGCGAGGCCGACACGTAATCCATTATCCCCTGCAACTCCCAGTTATTTAATGGAATATCCTTAAGGCAAGGAGATCCGGTAACTGGTGTCACTAAGTCTGACATGCTTTCTAACTAGAAATTGTGTAATGCTGACACAAACAAAAAAACAACATGCCATTGACCACAGGCTAACCAATGTTGACCAAGAAACCAGCTGACAGAACAAGATTATTCCCAAATAAAATTCTCAAATAATTAAGCAAATAATAAGAAAACATAGTCTGCAAAGTGTTCAAGAAAGAGTGGGTTATAATTTAATAATCAAACAAGTTAATATTATTAAAAAATAAAAGCATATATATCACAGTTTCTAACTGCTGAAAACTGTGCTCTAAGCCTTAAAACAAAACAAAGTAAGCACCTCTGACAACACCATGATGAGACAGAAGCAAACAAACTTCCTGAAGCATTTCCCCATTTTTTAGCACATTCTTCATTGTCAGGCAGTGTTTACAGTTTATTGAGAAAAGTAAGGGGAAAAAAAACAAACAAACTGAAAAAGACCAGTTCTATAGTTAATTCCATTCACAGTGCATTACATTTGCAGCTGCTGCACTGGCTATGGTAACTTTTACTGACTTGTCAGTGAAGTTGGTTACAATGCCTTTTAATTATGTAATTATTACTTGAATGGACCACTGGATTTTGGTACTCCAGGAGGAATGATAAAACTGCATTCTCCCATTGTCAGTGAAGGATATTCACAGTAATTATGTTTTTATGTACATGTATATTTATGAAATGTATGAAAATTTACTAAATCAATTTCAATAACACTATCAATCTTTTCTAATTTTTGTAATGGTTTCCTGTAGGGCTTTGTGCTAGGTCTACCAATAGCAAAATACCTTAAGAAAATACAATTTCTCTAGTGTTCAGATTATACCAATAAGGGTGGGAAATATCTGCTCTAAAAGCCTTACAAAAAAAAAAAACCCACAACACACAAATGGTGTTAAGAAATTCTATTAAGAAAAAAATAATTCAACCTCAGACAGCTTGAAAATAAGATGCGATGAGTCTTCATGCCATTTATGTGCACTATTTGGACCCACTTTTCCCAGCTAAGAAATAAAGGACAATTAAATGAGGGGCTCCCAAACTCTTAAAATTTGAAATAAAAATTGAAAAAAGTACTTTTCCTTCAGTTCTTCTGTGGTTCCCTTGTCTGGAAACATCGAAGAAATTGCTTCAAATATCTTGTCAGATGGAAACTTTTTGGAGGGCTCACTTTCTTTTCCTAAAAGCAATATTAAACAATGACATAATATTATATTTCATTCTGAAAAAGATATATACAATAAGAAGGAACAAAGGATGATCTGCTTACAGTTAATAATGTCATTATTTAAAACGAATTACACTACAATCAATTTAATTGCTTTTTTATCGTTCATGTTCTTAGAAATTACATTACAATGTTACATGTTATTTAAATCAAATGTGACATTATCTTCACACTCTTAGAAAAGTAGATAGATAATGTTTCTTTCGGCAATGTCTCCAGTTTGTAGGTAGTGAAATACCGTATATACACTCACAGATAAGTTTTCCACACAGACAAGTCAGGACTTTATTTTACCGTATAATTTCTGGTATTTTACAATGTCGGTCATATAAGTTAAATGCGGAAAACTCACGGTATTGGTCCAAGAGATTATGATATGCTAACGCCCACCTGAGAGAGTAACCACGGAGCACACTGCCTTTTTTTTCCCTATATATTGTGCCTACGTGATCACATGGTAATACCTGAACTATTCCAAACCAACGTTTGCACTGATTTGTGTTTTTTGTATCTCACACCATCATACACCTTTATCGTAAAAGCATCCTTTATCTACGATGGAGCATTCGATCAGAAGAAAATATGAAGCTGGTTCTAAATTAAACGTTGTTGAAGTAGCGAAAGAAACTGGTAACTGCGCGCTGCAACAAAATTCGATGTGTCCAAGAAACTAATGCAAGATTGGAGGAGGCAAGAAGATGTTAAAAAAAATAAATAAAGTGTCACATTTTTGAATGGTTGTATAAATCAGGGTCTGATTGTATGATCGATCTTTTGGGTTTCAAGACCCAACTTATACATGAGTACACACGGTATGCAAGTTCATGAAAGTTTACATTTGAGGCACAGTTGTTCAAAGGATACAAAGATATTGTCATTATAAATATTTCCAAATTTCCCAATATCTTTTATATGTTAAAAAAACGTGAAGCTTGCAGATGCCAAGAATATATGATTGTCACAAAAAGGTACAATCGATAGTTACATTTCAGCCTTAAAATGTCTCTTGCAATGGTGATATATTTTGCTTCATTGAAAGCAGTTAGTATTGCCTAATGTGCTGAAAATAAACACAAGTTCTTCATTGTAAATGTAAACAATGTAAACACAGACAATTATAAGGTGGATGGATGTCCTGCCAAAGTGTTGTAAATAAATGTGATGTGGAAGTTGCTTGTCAAAATATATCAGATGCTGGTAAAAGGAAAAGAACATGTTTCAAAATGCATAACACAAAACCAATTCCTTAATTTGGTACTTAAAAATTTCTTTTATGAAATTTGGGATGTAAGCTCTATCAGAGTGCAGGCCACAACATTTTGGATTAATAGTACAATGAATCCTGTATACAGAGCATGATGTGGGGTACACTCACATTTAATTAACTGTATATAATGTCTATAATGTTTCACTTTCTTAATTAGCTTATCCAATACAAGGATTAACAAAGTAAAAGTACTTTAGGTAAAAATATCTTCCACATAATAATAGTACAAACAGACAAAAGGAAAAGAAAGAAAGAAAGGCACTGAATATGCACTGAAACAACGGCAAATTATTATTATCATCAGCATGTATCCTAACTCATTTAAGTAAAACAGAATAAAAAAAATGGATGTATATATAATCATCTTGTGGTCTTTGAAAACATTTTTTTCACCCCTCTACCTCTTTTCATTATAATATCCACATAATAGCCTTTATATCATATTGTAAATTACATTTTGATATCACCTGGTAAAGGAAATGCTAAGGTAACCGTGCTGGTAGAGTTAAGCACAGCATCCGACACCATTGACAGCTCAATTCTGTTAAGAGCGGCCTGAAATTGCATTCTCAGACACTTAGTTCATGAATGTCAGATTGATTTCAGTAAATACAGAAATGTACTAAGAGTACTCGGTTATTAGCTGTAGAAGTTATATGTCCTGTACTTCTCAGTACCTATAGTGCTGTACCTATACATGCTACCAATGGGAAATATTGTTTCCTATCAAAGTCACTTTCATTTGCAAATTTATAAAAGGAAGTGCTTTAAATCAACAAGCAAGACAAGGATAGTCTAAATATAATATGTAATCACAGAAATGAACATCCAAGTTTACCATCATTATGAAGATCTTGATCTTTCATAGCTTTATTGCAGTCTTCTTTTCCATCACCACTGTCCATTTGATCCAGTGTGAATTCTTGACTGTCATAGTCTCCATCATCGTCCTCTTCATCATCTTCATCATCGGTATACTGGTTGAGAGCATTAACCAATTCAACGAAGATTTCGTCATTTATAAAACCACACTCTAAAAAAAAATAAAACATTGAAAAATTATAATTTTGTTAACACGATCAGTTAATCTATATATATATAAAATCCCTATGTGCGTCCAGGTGTCCGTGTGTGGGTGTCTTCTGGTGAAGTGCGCATGCGCGGGGCACGTTGCTATGCGCGAAATTACTGTCAGAGAAAGTTAGAGGCGTTTTACGGAAATACAAACCAGTATTTCTGCGAGAGGAAATTAAAGGTACACAATACAGTGACGCATATTACAGCCACATACAAGCCACTATTACTGTCAGAGGAGATTAAAGGCATATTACCGACATGGACGCCTGTATTACCGCCAGAGAAAATTAAAGGTATATTACGGACGTACAAGCCAGCGGACGTACAAGACGGTATCCTTCAATAAGGGCGCGCACAAAAAGGCGAGCCTCAAAAGGACGACCTCAATTGGGCGCAGCGAATAAAGGCGCATGTAATTAAAGATCTGCACCAGTTGCTCTTCACATATTCCAGAGCCATTTGAACTAAATTATCTACGCGCCCTTATTGAATAGAGCCGTACAAGACAGTATTACTGTCACAGAAAATTAAAGACACACAATACACGGCGGCAGCCCACGAAGAACGGTCAGCTCAGCAAGTAAACATCAACAAAAGAAAGGCTGAAAGAAAGAAAAATACGACCAACAAAAAGAATGAGGTCAAAGTCCCTTGCCATTTAATATAGACTGTTCCTACTAATGTTTATGCACTACTGTTCTAGCTCCCGTTATTGTAACGGGCTAAATGACTAGTTTAAATATAAAATACCATTTAGTTCCCTGTCAAAATATAAGTCATGTTATGCCCTTGCTCGTCTTAGTACAAGACAATTGTGTAGTAGAAAGAGAAATAATTAGTGAAAGTCTTAACTCAAACATCCTACTAAAGTCATGTAAAAATCCTGGCACTTTAACATATAGCAGAATGTATATCAAGGTGCCATTTGGTCAATTTGTCTTATATCCAAAACAAAAAAAAATAATTTAATTAAGTATCCCAATCTTTCAGGGGTTTATTTTCTCAGAGTTCAGTATAAACAACAGACTTTTTCATCTTCTCTACTATGAACAGGCTTAATATATTACAATAAAGCATTTTAATAGCATTAATCTCAGCACTACCTGAAAACCTGGAAACAAATAAATATATAATTTTGTCAGCTAAATGCACATACAAGTGTGTGATTGAAAGTGTTTATGCTTACACTGCAAGTATTTCATTTGTAGAATTGGAATACACAGTACTCACTGAGCAAATCTAATAAGAAATGAACAACTCAAGACAAGAAGTTATCAACTTTATAAACCTCCTTATAATATAATGTATATCAAGGATGTGTTGCAGTAGTTTATATCTAACAAAACCAGCAAAATTTTCCCACTGCTCAGTTGCTGTAAAATTACAAATAATTTTATTACCATATGCAAACATGAAACCCCTTGCTTTTAAGGGCAGGATATATATTTTTTATCCGCTTTGGCAGACAGCTGGGGACCCTACCCAGCTGGGACGCCTGGAAGGTCCACGAGAGGGCAGCCGCCCTGGTCTGCTTGGGGGCCACCGGAACAGAGCTGGGAAGCTCATCCCTGTTGGGGCCCGTGGCCACCGCCAGGACAATAATGGAACCCTGGATGGCAGCACTTCCACCACACTTGGAGGTGCTGCCGGAAGGAATTCCAGGGACACCTGGAGTGCTTCTGGGTGCTCATGCAGGAAGTGCTGCTGGAAGATCGTCACAGAGCACCTGGAGCACATCCGGGTACTGCATAAAAGGGGCCGCCTCACTCCAGTAGTGGAGACGGAGTCGGGAGGAGGAGCTTGTGGGGAAAGGAGTAGAGGTGGCAAAAGGATTCAAGGAGAGAGATGGAAGGGACTGAGTTGGCTAAGGATTAAGCCATTGTGGTGTTGTCATCTATAATAAACATGTGTGTTTTGGACATTCTGTGTTTGTCTGTCTGTGTCCGGGGGCTAGAAAACTACTCCTAACTTTGCCAGGATTTAGGACAGCTATAAAATGTCATCACGATTTCCAAGGAAACTACAAAATGCCATCATTAGTGCCATTCTGGAGCTTGGTGTGCTGTTAAATTTTGACATCATTCATTCTCAGATGTGAATTCCTACTCGTCACTTTGAGTGTAGAAAACTTCCTAACTACTTCTCATGTCCTTCCCTAGGGTAAGACAAGTTCTTATCCTAGTCAGACTTTAAATGCAATGCCTAAGAGTAATTCTGAGACGCTTAATAAATAAGGGCACAGATTTCTATAATTTTAAACTGAATGCTTCTCATTGTCTGGGAAACAACTCTCTCAGGCCTTTGGTATTTAAAGTAACTTTAAAAAAGGTATCAGATCTTATAGAAGAGTTTCTCTGCTATTGCTCTTTTATTTCTACTCCTTAAAATTTATTATCTAAAACCAAATTTAATGGAACAAATATATATTTGTAATACAATTTTCAACTGCACAAACTGGTTCAATTGTGTATCTTATTATCAAGGGAGTATTTGAAGGGAAATGTTATGACCTTTGTGACACCAATCACTTGTAGTCACTTTTAATGACACGCAAGAGCGGTGGTGAAATTAATCTATATCCCTGTCAACTGGTGTTAAACAGCCATGTTGGTTGTATATGACAAAGTAGGGATTGGTCATTTTCCAAGGCCTTTAGTAGCACACAAGGCCTGTTAAGACAGAAGATTTAACAAAGATGCAGATGTTTAGCTGGAACCCCCACCTGCATTCCACAGTAAAAGGCTGGACCACAGTTCTACTAACACTTTGGTGAACTTTGTACTTCATTTGATAACACAGATGTAAATGAGAGCTGAGTCGACATTTCTACTTTTCTGAGACTACTTCAGACAAGAAGGCACCCAAATGAACATTCACTTTAGGCTTATAACTGAAAACTGAACTCTGCCTGGACGTGATGGACAAAATAAGGCACCTATAAGCAGGTACTGGGGTGTTGTAATTGGAACTTTGACTTTGATCCAAATCACTAGAGGTTACACCTTTCATCAAAACCAGATACACTATTTTTTTCTGCCTTCTTGGGGGAGCTGAAAGCTGAGGAGCCATTGTTTTTGGGGGAAGCTGAAACCTGATAAGTCCCTCTCTTTGTGAGTTGAAAGCTAAAGAGCCACTCCCTTTGGTTCAAGAAACCACCCACTGTCTGTGGAGCAAAAAGCTCCCAAAACTTTCTTCCAGGCTGGACATCCTAAAATACCTTCTAAGGTCCACTCTGCCAAACCAGGCTCTGTGTCAGTAACTGAGAGCAATCTGAAAAGACTGAAAAGCAGCATTACTTTAAGAAGGAAACTTTAGTGCCTACACTCTTGTGCCAGAAAGAGTAAAATTTTCCATATGACGTTGCAAAAGACACAGCAAAGAGCCTAACGAGGTGAGGAAAGCAGTAACACACCACACCACAGATAAAGGACTATATAACAAAGACAAAAAGTGCACTTCAACAGAAGCAAAGTCCTCCACTTAAACTCAGAAAAACAACAATGCAACTCCACTCAACAATGGACTAGTGTTGGATCAGTAAAAACTTTTTGATTTCGGTATCAAACATCTGTGAAGGAACTGTGTAGTGAATAATTCAGAGCCCTATGAAAATCAGATTCCTTGGTTCTTTATGCACTTTCAAAACAATCAGAGCATGCAGGGCTCTGATAGTGTGTTCACAGCATAGAAAAAGAAAATTCTTTAAGAAGCTGCAGTGAATTGCCTCCGTGTCACCTGAATGTACCAATTACAGCTGAATGTAAATCTTCAGAACTGGCAGTAGTTATCTTGTCATAAAATGAAAATACTACAAATGTCACAGTGACACTTAATAAAGTGTTTAACTCTATGTTCATTTACAAGAGGATTGATTATAAGCAGTCCACGTCAATCAGAGCACATATTTTACCACATCTGTAAAATTAACTCAACAGGGAAACATATATACATAAAGAAAAAAACGTGTGCATGCTTCTATATATTTGCTTTACCACACTGTGCTTTCGTGTCTCACTGTCCTGTAATATTGTGAGCTGCATTCTACACCATCCATTTCTTTAAGCACCTTGTTATTCGATTTGCAGCGGAACACACTCCTTACTGAACAGATTAAGTTTAAGCAATACATGTTGATTAGAGACTTAACAGAGTTATTTACAATCTTATTTTCATAGGGCTCTGAATTTTTCACTACAACGGTAACGCTGCTGGCAATGGGATTTATCACAACACTGTGATGACCAGTAAACAACTTTCTTCTTACGCATGTATACAGTATTTAAACTTGACCAAGAGCAATTGAGGTACATAGAGGTAAGCTGCACAAAATGTGCCATGGAAAGCAACTCTACTAAGCCCTCTACGTTGGAAAATGTTTTTCTTCTTTGTCAATCTAGCGCCACACTCTCTTCACCTCATTAGAACATCAGAACAATCTAGATGAGAAAAGGCCATTCAGCCCAACAAAGCTCGCCAGTCCTATCCACTTATTTCTTCCAAAAAAACCATCAAGTTGAGTTTTGAAAGTCCCTAAAGTCTTACTGTCTACCACACTACTTGGTAGCTTATTCCAAGTGCCTATCGTTCTTTGTGTAAAGAAAAACGTCCTAATGTTTGTGCGACATTTACCCTTAACAAGTTTCCAACTGTGTCCCAGTGTTCTCGAGGAATATATTTTAAAATAACAGTTTCTCTCCACTGTTCCAATTCCCTTCATAATTTTAAACACTTCAATCATGTCACCTCTTAATCTTATTTGGCTTAAACTGAAAAGGCTCAGCTATTTTAATCTATCCTCATAATGCATACCTTGTAGCCCTAGAATCAGCCTAGTTGCTCTTTTCTGGACCTTTTCTAGCATTGTTATTTCCTTTTTGTAATATGTTCAAATGTTATTTACCTTGATTTATTTACTTATCTTCCTACAGCATAAAGTCACAAGTAGAATGTACAGCTTGCTGTGTTTGATCAACATGGGCATGCTGACAAAGTACATGTGTAATGCCATGAAAAGTGTGACGGAATCATCCACTTGCAGGTATAGACTTTTCAGTATGTGAGCGACTCACCAAACTAGTGTTTAGATCTGGCTGTGCCATGCTGACACTTCAGTATGCGAGCAATGGTACGAGAATGCAGTCAGAATTCTTTTTTTGGGGACATATAACGTGAGATATAAACACTAGTGTGGCGAATTGCTCACGTACTAAAGTGACTACAGCTGCAGGTGGAAGTTCCATTTTACTTTATGGTGCCAAGCAGAGTTGTGCTGAGTTGCCAGTACAACAAATAGTTCTATGCAGGCATCAACCACAGTACCAACTGTGGTCATCGCTGCTCTTGTACAAAGAATGGAGATAAACAGCATTAACTCAGAGAGGGAGAAGAAAGTTTGCTGTACCACCTGAACGTCACTGAGAGAATACAATTGAATAATAAAAAAATAAGCGCTAACTTTTACAAGTAGCTAAAAGTTACACTGGGTGTCACAGACTCAAATCAAATGTATGTTTTTATGATATTATAGTAATAAAAATAGCAGCGCACTACTCAAAATGCAAAGTGCCGAGACTCGGCTGTAAGGCAGCAGTCCTTACCTCTGCACCATCTAAGAATACGTATCTTTTGATTGACATTTGAGTTTGGGTTTGTAACTCATTGACAGCAACATGTAAATTGAAGTTTGTTTTTTTTTTTTACTTTGGTTATATTCTTGAAATAAAGCACACGTGTTTATTTGATATTTGGACTAAAGACTTCACACATTATACACTTTACGTCATTAGTGTAACATGGAAAAAGTTTATACCTTAAGTATGTGTTCTGCATTTCTTGCCCCGCATTTCCTTTCATCTTACACTTACCCAGATCTTTGTAGACACGGAAAACATATGAAATGCATGCATTCCAAATAACGATATACTGTATTATTTACCATATATAACTCCAGGCACCTCACACACAATTAAGGAGCCTTGGCTTGAGCTGGGAGAACTTTTTGCTAGAGTTGAGCTTTGTCGAGGGGGGCTGTGATGGGACAGAAGGCTGCTTGTGCTGATCAACACATTTACAAAACAAAATGCTAAGGGACAGGTGCGAAGGAATTTAAGGTAGGCCGGGATTACATTTTTTTCGTAGGCTTCAAGGATTCTAGTGTTAAGCTCCTGTACTGCTCTCTCTCTTAGCTACCTGCAGTTTGTCCTTCTATGAGGTTAACTGTACTTTTGTCTGTCTGTTGTCCTAACTTTGGGCTCCTCTTATTCTTTACTTAAAAGCTCTCCACTGGCACTGTTTGTACCCCCCCCCCCCCTTTAATGAACCCTTGAATTCATTAATGTGATTGAACTGTTCAATCTAAGATATCTAAAATAAACAAATAAATAAAACTTTACTATCTTATCTGCTCCTACAGCCCTTTGTGCCTGATGTGGCATTTTAACGCTGGCTGAGCCTTCCCCTTTATTGCTTTGAAGTTAGCCGCAGACCTTTTTTTTTATCTTTCTTTCTTTCTTTCTTTTAAACTAAGGAATCCCTGTGTTACTTACAGATGTCAATATTAGTTATTGCTGCTTTCTACCCTGCCTCTTAGATGCTAGTTCAAATACAGATAACAAGAACAAGTACATGTAGCTTTTCCAAGCACACCTCCAAACACCCTACTACTTTTGCTCTTGTGTGGGTGAAAAAAAAAAAAAAAACTCTTCTAAAGGGAAAAAAACTTAAAAAAAAAAAAAATGCCAGCATGGTCCCTTAGCGGCAACCAAAACCCAAGTTTTTAAGAGCTAAATGTATTTTTTTTTTTTTTTTTTTTTATAACTCTCACACCACAGAACACCAAAAACTCTCAGCAGCCTCTCACGTTTGCAAAGTCCACGTCTCAAGCACGTCAGCCTCTCAGCACGTCTCCATACGAGATCTCATGATCTTGCCTGTATGCTCCTCCTGTCTATCCCTTTCTTATACACGTCTTTACTGTCTCAGACTGATTGTTTAATAGGTTGTGAAGTGGGAGCTGAAGAAAACTTATATTTTCATACCACAAAAATGAAACCTTTCTGTGATATGTCAATGGTGTTGTTTCACATAGAGCCACGAAGTACAATAAATAGTGCAGGCACATTGCTCAGTACAGAATTTACACTTGGATGAATGTTTGTAATTTTACTACACTATCATGTAGTGATCCATCACAAACATTCAAGACCTATAGTTTAAGAAATATTGCTGTGGTGCACTGAAGGGGCGGGGGAGAGTTTGGCCCCAGGAGAGTGTACAGCAGGTTGGAGAGCTAAAGAATGAAGGAACTGGACACAAGTTTTTTCAGAACTAATGTTTACTTCCACTACTGAAAATTCTGAAATGCTGGTAACTGCATCATTTTAAAAATATTTTTTTTGGTATACCAGGCATCATCCTTAAAGCCTTGGAATGGTAAAACAAGATAAATTAGAACTCTAAATAGCCAGTTAACAGCTAGACCCTTCTGTGTTATATATGTTTGTCTGTTTCACATCCTGCCTTCAATGATGCTATATATGCATATTTCTATAATCCTTATGTTTATCAATAAATTGTAATAATCTGTTTCTTAAAACAAGTGTGCCGCAGTTACCTTGATAAAAGCATAACGGCTCAAAACCCCTTCTATAGAGAAAGGTAAGGAAAATAAAGTGGGAACCTTAATAAATTAATTAATTATTAACAGAGCCAAAAGCAAAACTGTGAATTAATCAATTAACATCATTGAATCATCCTCAGATCAAAATACAATTTCCTAAATTAATTTGGCACCGCCGGGTGGGCACAAAAAGAGATCCCTCACTCAGTTTCCGACAATTGTAAATGTAGTAAAGTATGAATGAGTGAGGTTTTAGAAGCACCAGGTATAAATGGTAAGCTGGATAATGATGAATATCTAGTTAAATACTACAGAGGCCTACCGATGAACAAGGGGACCACAGAGACACAAACATACATGGTGCTGGAATACTAAGCTAGAAATGGCAGTTGAGAAGCAAGATGCTGGCAATTATAGCAGGAAATGAGGATGAAAAATGATACGGCAACGTAAAAGGATAATCAGAGATAAATGCTAGAAATGCAGTTTTGAGTTTGAAGAAGCCAAGAGATGGGGCTTTGTAAGTCAACAGCAGAATGAGGAAAGAAATCTTAATGTGTTTAGGATAATGAAGCAAAAGACAGAAGAAACACTGTAGAAGAATGTAGAAGCCTCAAAATGCTTGAAAAACACCTTCTTTTGGCTGCTCTTGTTAGGGGTTGCCACAGCAGATCATCTTTTTCCATATTTTCCTGTCCTCTGCATCTTGCTCTGTTACACCCATCACCTGCATGGCCTCTCTTATTATATCCATAAACCTTCTCTTAGGCATCCTTTTCCCAGTACACCCAGCATCTCTCCTCTGCACATGTCCAAACCAATGCAATCTCACCTCTCTGACTCTTGTCTCCAAACCATCCAATGTACTTGTTCCTAATCCTAACTATCCTCGTCTCACCCAAAGCAAACTTTGGCCTCTTTAACTCTGCCACCTCCAGCTCTGTCTCCTGTATTTTGGTCAGTGCTGTCTCCAATCCATATAACACAGATGGTCTCAGTACAGGCCTGTAGACCTTCCCTTTCACTCTTGCTGATACTCGTTTGTCACAAATTACTCCTGACACTCCTCTCCACCCATTCCATCCTGCCTGCACTCTCTTGCACACACAATATATCAACCTTCCTTCTCTCCATCACATCGGCTAACTCTCTCCCTTTACCAGTCATACTGCCAACATTCAAAAACTCAAAAAAAACCAAAGGGAACATTATGCTTGATAGAAATGGGATTAAGAGGTACACTGCCCTCTGTAATGTTTGGGACAAAGGCACGCTTTCTTTGGTCTATCCCTTTACTTCACAGTTTAAAATTATAAATCAAACGATTCAGATATGATTAACCTCCTTAGTGTTAGACCCAAACTTCACTCAGGCTGTAAAAAACAGTGCTAAAAGAGTTAGTCCAGAGTATCACTCGGACAACAGTATAGACACATCTCATGTAAGTCCCAAGGTTTACTCGGGTTGTAAAAGTGCCAACAGCATTAGTGCTGAGCTTTACTCAGGCAACAGTATAGGCATGTCCTGCATAAGCATTAGGCCCAAGCATTACCTGGGCAATGGTGTAGACGCGCCTTCTCCTAGCCTGATAATGGCGTCTCATAAGAAATGGCTCTCATTAGCAGTGATGACGAAGTGAATTAGTCTTCAGGCTTTGAAATTGAAACTTTTAAAACCAAAAGTGATTCTGGGAATCCGAAAGTGACACTTGTGTAATTCGGACACGTGCAGAGTGCTGTTCATATTATTATTACTATTCATTATTTTTTGTATCATTATTATACTTTCTGCATGCCTGACTTTGCACTTTTAGTGTTTTGCATGTTTTACATTAGAAAGATGAGACTTCATAAAAATGTAATTTTTCAAGGCAAAAAAATTACAATGCTTTTTATATGTGTCACATACAGTACGTACACATGGGAGGCAGCTAAAAGGACCAAATGAGGGTAATTTCACACCAGGCCAGGGGATGGCATGGGAAATTCTACCGGATTCCGGCCACAAAGACATCACTTCCGGGTCTGGCTATGAAGACGTTACTTCCAGCTCCGACCACCCTGACACCACCTCTGGTTACCTGCCTTAAAACCCAGACCACTTCCTATGTTTCCTCAGTTCTAAGTTGGACTCAGTCCTGTACACATCTGTGCAACCTATTTTGCCTTTTTGCAGCCAGGACTCAAGTATATGGGCGGCTGCCCCAAACCTTTTTTCTGTGTGTCAAGGCTATTTATTTCATACATGTTTTTTGAGGGAAAAAAAATGTAATGCTAAGGAACTTAAACTGTATGCCCAATCCATCTACATATGTTTTGTGGACTCAGAGAAGGCGTATGACCGTGTTCCTTGAGGTATTCTGTGGTGGGCACTGGGAGAGTATAGAGTACAAGTGTCCCTAATAAAGATGGCGAGATCGACGGATGGGGCAGTGAGCTTATTTATGCGGTCCCTATACAGAGGTATAGTGGTGAAGAACAAGCGGAGTCAGAATGTGAAGCTCTCGATTTACCAGTCGATCTACATCCATACCCTAGCCTACAGTTATGAGCTTTGGGTAATGACCGAAACAATGAGATTATGGGTACAAATGGCCAAAATGGGCTTTCACTGCAGGGTAGCTGGTCTCTCCCTTAGAGAAAAGGTGAAAAGTACAGATATCTGGGAGAGGCTCAGAGTAGAGCTGCTGACCCTCAGCATGTAGAAAAGCCAACAGAGGTGGTTCAGGCATCTGATACAGGTGCCTCCTGGAAGGCTCACTGTGGAGGTATTACGGGCATGATCAGCTGGGAGGAGACCCCAGGAAAGACTCTGGGCTAGGAACGCCTTGGAATCCCACAGTATGAGTTGGCCAAGTGTGGCTGGGGAAAGGACATATGGGCCTCACTGCTAAGACTGCTGCACTCATGACCCATTTTTGGATAAGCAGTGGAAAATCAATAAATGGATGAACTGAGTAACTTCCTAGCTTCAATTGTAAAGCCATCCACACAAAAATATTTTTCACTAAATACAGCTTCACCGAATGAATCAATCATCTAGTGAAAATGATTTTCCAAAATGACTGCAAAGGGAAAAATAACTTTAAAAGTGACCTATAATTAAAACTGTCCATAGCATGCTTGTATATATACACATCTTTTAGTAGAACATTGACAGTTAAAATGCTTTACCTCTGTCTCCATGAACTTTGCCATCATAATTTTTAATAAGCTCTTCAATGAAGGTTCCATCCTGATCAAGAATTTCATCTCCCATGTAAGGTATATTGTGCAACACTGTCTCATCCTCCACCTGCAATATACATAAAAATGTCATAATAATTTTCATAATAAAACTGTATGCCAAATAATTGTCAATTTCTACAGTATAGCTATAAACATATTATTACTACTATTACAATTAATAATAATAATATTACATTTTATTTATATAATGCCTTTCCCATGATCATAATCCAGAACCAACATAAATCCAATTTAAAATGTTCACTATTTTCTAAAATAGTGAGGCACTGTAATTAGCAGCTTCAGCAAAAAAGCAGTCTTTGTTTATGAAAATACTTGACAAGCATTATAATCTGCACCATGTTAATAAGTATCAACACCTTTTATCCAAAGCTTCATGTTTTTTTAAAACAAAAAAAATATCAAGGAAGATCAATGAAAACTTGGGAAAAACAATAAGTAATAGCTAGAATACATTATATAATTTAAGTAGTACAGTTGTATTAAAGTAATCCAACTGCTGGCTGCTTTGTGGTGCTGGATACACAAAGCACATGTACAATAACAGCTCAAAGCACAGCAGTAATTTTGTTCAACAGAATATGAAGGGCTGCCCTGGTGTTAATTTTAAAATGAAATATTACTGTACCATGAAATTTTGCTGGAGGGGAGACCATGAATACATTACAGGGACAGATGCAACCGCATTTAGAGTCTTCAAAGGAATGACTTGCTTGGAGAACTCAGAGAACCCACTGTCCACTGTACACTGTCATAAAAACAATGTGAAATTTTATATTATCACAAAGTGATAGAAGACCTTATTTGGATTCCTTTCACAAAGAAAACAAAATAGGAATTTACTATAAACCAGCAAAGAACTTAAAATTCTAGAATGGAAAATTATTCTGTTTTTAAGTAACCAATGATCAACAGTAAGACCGTCATTCACTGAACTGTCAAAATATATTTTAACAAAAATGAAGTGCTCTGTAAATCATTTAACACTAAACAGTTTAAAAAAAAAAAAAAAAAACCTACACAGCAAACTGTAGATGTATCAACCAATTACCTGCTAATCTGGCATATTTTCTAGGATGGCATTTTACCATCTGCAAGTTTAAGGATCCTGTTGTGGTTGAATTTACTACAGCATTTAAATAGCATCCCAGAAGTTATATTAATCAAATTTTTCCACCATGCTGGTGAACAACTGTTTCTACACTATAAAAAACAAAGGCCAAGTAAGCATATCAATATGTTAAGGACTTCCAAACAACTTTGTAAATTAAAAATACTTGATCCTAGACTCTATATACAGTAATCCCTCGCTATATCGCGCTTCGACTTTCGCAGCTTCACTCTATCGCGGATTTTATATGTAAGCATATTTAAATATATATCGCAGATTTTTTGCTGGTTCGCGGATTTCTGCGGACAATGGGTCTTTTAATTTCTGGTACACGCTTCCTCAGTTGGTTTGTCCAGTTGATTTCATACAAGGGACGCTATTGGCAGATGGCTGAGAAGCTACCCAACCACAGCGCGTAGTATGTATTAAATAAAACTCCTCAAATATATTGTGAGCACGGGGGCTGTTCGCACCCCTAGAGGACACGGCCGCTCCTCAAAAAACGCTGAAAGATTACCTTCACACTGCTCCCTTCTTTGCTGGGCTTACATGTGGCTGCTTTGCAAGCGATATGCTTCCCGCATGGTGCTTCGCATACTTAAAAGATCAAACAGCACGTATTGATTTTTGATTGTTTGCTTTCCTCTCTCTCTCTCTCTGATGGAGGGGGTGTGAGCAGAGGGGCTGTTCGCATACTGGCCTAGAGGATACGGACGCTCCTCTAAAAAATGCTGAAAAATGCTTGCTCCCTTCCTCGCAGCTACTTTGTCCGGGCGGTGCTTCGCATACTTAAAAGCCAAACAGCCCTATTGATGTTTGACTGTTTGCTTTTTTCTCTCTCTCTCTGACGCGCACTCCTTTGAAGAGGAAGATATGTTTGCATTCTTTTAATTGTGAGACGGAACTGTCATCTCTGTCTTGTAATGGAGCACAGTTTAAACTTTTGAAAAAGAGACAAATGTTTGTTTGTAGTGTTTGAATAACGTTCCTGTCTCTCTACAACCTCCTGTGTTTCTGTGCAAATCTGTGACCCAAGCATGACAATATAAAAATAACCATATAAACATATAGTTTCTACTTCGCGGATTTTCACCTTTCGCGAGGGGGTCTGGAACACAACCCCCGCGATGGAGGAGGGATTACTGTACTTACAAATCCTGATATTCACAGTTACAAGTTAGTGCAAGAGGAAGTCAGTTTCAGAAGCACGTAGCAATTAACATGGCTCGAGGAACACTTAAAACAAAGCATTTAATGTGCTACATAACTTATGAAGGGGTTTGAGAAAATCTAGTAAATTAAATACTCATTTTAAGATGAAGTTTAGTTAACGATGTTCTACTTTAATAACAAATTACGAGAATAAAGTCAACACGTCGACTTTAATCTCAACATAAACGGCGAGAATAAAGTAGAAATGTCGAGAATAAAGTCAACATGTCATCACACTATTATACAGTACCCAGGTACATTACACAGTAGTGAAAAAAAAATAACACAAGTACAACTTGGCTTACAGTATTATCCAGTAGTATAGAAACAGTATTCACACATTTGAACATAATGGTCCACATCCGACCTTTTAAAACCAAAGTATCACTAGACAACAGACATGGCTCCTTTTTTTGGCAAAAGTTCTTCTGTGTCATCATGTTCAACTTTATCGTCTGCTACAGCTTCAGTTTCAGAATGTTCAATGTCCATTTTCACCGTTCAATACCTCCACTAACACATGTACTCCACTGCATGTGTGTTTAGCGGTGCAGCATTGAAAAAGGTCTCCCCTTAAACAGTTTTCCGTTGCGCCACGTTCCGAATGTTGTATAGGCTATTTAAACCAGTGTTGCGGTATAAAAAAAAAATCCACTATCATAACAAAAATAAAAAACGTTTTTTGGTATGAACCGGTATACCGCCCAGCATTAACTCAAACACCACTTGTTACAACTATGGCATGAAGAAGAGCATCTCTGAACGCACAACATGTCAAACCTTGAAGCACATGGGCAACAGCAGCAGGAGACCACACTGTGTGCCACTCCTGTCAGCTAATCACAGGCAACTAAGGCTACAATTCACATGGGTTCACCAAAATTAGACAACACAAGACTGGAAAAATGTTGCCTAGTCTGATGAATCCTGATTTCTGCTACAACATTCAGATGGAAGGGTCAAAATTGATTGGTGTGAACAACTTGAAAGCATAGATCCATCCTGTCTTATATCAATGGTTCAGGCTGCTGGGGGTGGGTGTAATGACATGGCAGGTATTTTCTTGGCACACTTTACGCTCCTTAGTAACAATTGAGCACTGTTTAACACTAGAATCCCTGAAGCCTACGAAAAAGTCTTAATGCCAGGCCACCTTAAATTGCTTTGCACATCTTCATCTACAATTGTTTTGCAAATGTGTCAATTAGCACAAGCAGCCTGCTATCCTATCCTCCACCAACATAGCTGAAGTTCTCCCAGCTCAAATCTGTTTATCTGGGTGTGAGGTTTATGGAATTGTATAGGGTAAATAATATATCGTTATTTGGAATACATGCATTTCATGTGTGTTCCGTGTCTACAACGATCTGGGTAAATGTAGGATGACAGGAATGCTGAACATGTAACTAAAGCGTATGCTTTTTTCATGTTATAGTGAGAATGACAAAATGCCAAAGTGAAGTGAATAATGTGTGAAGACTCAAGTCCAAATATCAAATAAACACTTTCAGAAAAGGTATAACAAAACAAGTGCACTTTTATTCAAGAATATAACCAAAGAAAAATAAATCATTCAATTTACATGTTGCTGTCAATGAGTAAAAACCCAAGTCTAAATATCAATCTAATGAAATGTTGACATGTGTATTGTATTATCATAGTATTTCCCTCTACTTACCCTTTACCAGTTTTCCCTCAAGGGTAAGTGTACTCGTCAAGTTTGTTATTGGGTTAGTCTACTGTTGCACTTAAGATGAACACATACATACATTGATATACACATACACACAGACCCTAACCACAACAGTGCCCCATGAATGACACACACACACACACACACACACACACACACACACACACACACACACACACACAGATTAACCTTTAGCATTTTAAACCACACAAGTGCTTTAGAAATAACACAGCCCGTCACTCAGCACTTCAAGAGACTTACTTATTATTGGCATGAACAACATACGATGTTTTAATGATATCTCAGACCTAAATATTACTTTTGGTCTACAAGAATACATTTAAACATAGACAAAGGCAAAGACTCAGCACTCTTGACTATAGGCCATTTATTAGCCAAGAATACCTTCTTTACGTACTGTTCCTCTATTATTGAGTGGATCTCTCACTCTCAGCCTAATAAACCTCGCAGCACAGAGGTAATGGCAAATCTACGGCTGCACTAGGTGCTCAAAGAAATCTACCTTAATATTTCAATCACTCTGTAGACATTAAGACAAAGCTTAGAAAGTTAAAAGCAGCATGGTATTTATTACAATAATAATAATAATACCATTGGAACAAAGAATAATAGAAAATAGATACTGATAGGAAAGTCTGAATATATATAGTCTTTAGAGAAAGCTTATGAAAAAGTTACAGATGACAAGGAGGAATGTCCTAGGGTGGCATTTGATTTAGCAATCAACGTTCATGAAAATGCTGTTAACTGATGATCGGATGAAAACTGGTCACACGTGTCTATTTACTTCTCGGACGTCACTCTTCCGTCATCACTGTTACTCTTCTTCTTCGTTGCTTTCAAATGAGGCATATTTATTATAAAGTTTTATGCAGTGGTTTCACAACACATGAATGTTCCATGCACCTGATTGGCTGGCTGTCAATATTATGAATGAATTTTGCTCAAACTCAAGCTTTTTGAGCCTCATGTCCTCCTTTTCCAGGCTGTAAACCAAATTGTTGTCCCAGATGTCCATCCATAAAATAATCAATAGCCCGAGGCATGGCTCAATTTTCCTTTTCCAGGTTATAAAGTAATTGAGCCACCAGCATGTCTTCCTTTCTATGATAGAACAGCTGTTTTAAAAGTGAGGTGTAAGGGAAGAAAACCTGCTTTGATTTGTCTTAAATGTAGTTCATCTGTTGTCTTGTCTCGAACAAAATATGGAAGGAAAATTAAACCAAAATGTACAGATTTTGTACCCCACAACATGTATGTAGCGCTTTCTTTACCCTTTAGCCATAGGATAGCGCTCTAAGTTCATAAACTGTATTTCCCTAAACTGATTTAAGAAAATCCCTTTCATTTTAAAAACGTGTTTTTAGGGGATAAATTAGAATCCCTTAACTAATACCTAATCCCCAGAAATAAGATGCCAGCTGTTTCACAATTAGTAACTTGTAACACAATTGACAATACAAATATGTTTCCAAAATATAACAAAATTTATTGACTAAATTGGAAAAATATCTAAAAAACAAAACAAAAAACTATTTATAGCTAATTCCAGTCAAAATTTCCATAAATCATAGATTACAGTAATTAGAAAACTCACACAAATTGCAGTTTATTTACCCTAAACAACAAATACCTATAGGTTCAGGCAGTGTTCTTAAACCTTACAAATGTACTGTTAACTGTTTGCTTTTACCAGCACTTAAAACATCCATCCATTTTCTAACCCGCTGAATCCGAACACAGGGTCACAGGGATCTGCTGGAGCCAATCCCAGCCAACACAAGGCAGGAAACAATCCCGGGCAGGGTGCCAACCCACCGCAAGCACTTAAAACATCCCACTGTTAAAGAAAAACACAAACACCAAATCTATAATATGAGCAAACTTAATTACTAAAACCTCACTTTAACTTAACAACTTTAGGGGCCCACAGACACACACAAGCCAGTGGCCACCAAAATAAAAATAATATTAACACAAACCCCCCTTGTTGCAGGCCTGGTCGATGCTCGGGAACGTGGTGGCCAAAAACGTTAAGGCCCGTTCACTCTAACGAGCCAACATAAAAGGTCACAGTACTCAGAAATAAGTGAAGTGAATATCAGTGTCCATTGTCCAAATACTGCACTTCCATGCTGTGGAAAAATGATAGAGTTGCCCTGCAGGCAGGCAGGTTCACGGCAAAACGCTGCAAGCAAAATGAAGCTAGTCCGTCTAAATGGGGTGAAACATACTGTTTTTCCTCTTTGCCTGAGGAGCTGCCAGGCTTTCCTTTAGTCACCTGGAGCACTATCTAAAGTATCCCGTGCCTCTTCGCAGGTTAACTCAGGTAGTTCGCCTGTGTCGCTCAACTCACAACACCTTTTTTTTTCTTTCTTTTTCTGATGACCACTTCTTCCTGTCTTTGCATCCAACAGGCTCTCGCATGTACACCACCTGGAGCACAAAAGCCTCTGAAAACCACATAAAACCTAAACTTCCCACTTATGTTTGGTCATGAAGTCGTCTAAAATCAGCCACGTGCCCTCTTTTAATTGTGAGAAGCAGATATATATAGCCAAATTCTCGCGCTTCGTTGCGGCGAAGTACTGCTTTTAATTTTTTAAGAAGAAAGTAAAACCTTTTTAAACGGATCGAAAATATACCAATAACAATTTGTTAAGGATCTGTTTTTTTGTGAACCTCGCTTTCACAGCTGTCCCGCTACGGCATGTGTTTCGTTTATTTGACAGTATGTAGATCGTGGTAATTAAATTCATGGCATTCGTTTTCTGAATCACAATCTGACTGTATGGATGGTTACCTGCCAGGTTACGCTTGTGGTTGGTCAGGAAGTCGCCTTACATCCGCCACGTGCCCTCTTTCTGTTCCCAGAAGCTGATCATAGAATGGTTTTAATAGTTTACTTTCAAATAATGCAAAGAGTATGCAACACGTGTTTCTCCTTAATTCTGGGCTCATCAGGCATACACACTCACTGCATCCCCTCTCGAGAATCAAATATCGTCAGCGCCAGAGTTGAAGCCCCTAACGTTGCGGTCAGCAAGTGGGCTAACATCCGCCATGTGCCGTCTTTCAGTTGCGAGAGGCAGATCATAGAATGGTTGAAACTGTTGCCCCTAACGTTGCGCTACGGCGTGTGGTTCGTTTATACCTCGTGTCTTCTCATTAAACTTTTATCTCGCGAATATGTTATTGCAATCCGCAGCGGGAGCGTTTCTATAAACTTAATTTAAACTTACGTTTTACACCGTGCTTTTTTTCCCTTATGAACATGCTTATATGCTTCACTCGCTCCCTTCTCAATTGTTTAATGAATTTTTTGTTCTTCGCTGTTTGCGGCTCCTCCTTCATTTGTCCCTACTGCATTCACAGTCTTTTCACGTTATTGCAATCCGCAGCGGGAGCGTTTCCATAAACTTAATTTAAACTTACGTTTTACACCGTGCTTTGTTTCCCTTATGAACATGCTTGTATACTTCACTCGCTCCCTTCTCAATTGTTTAATGAATTTTTTGTTCTTCGCTGTTTGCGGCTCCTCCTTCATTTGTCCCTACTGCGTTCACAGTCTTTTCACGTGATTACGTGGGATGACGTGACACTCAACTCCTCCTCCCACGGCCATCGAGCTGCCGTCCATTACAGTATATTGTGAAAAAAGAGGTTCCAGTTATGACCATTACGCGTTGAATTTCGAAATGAAACCTGCCTAACTTTTGTAAGTAAGCTGTAAGGAATCAGCCTGCCAAATTTCAGCCTTCCACCTACACGGGAAGTTGCAGAATGAGTGATGAGTCAGTCAGTCAGTCAGTTAGTGAGACAGTGAGGGCTTTCCCTTTAATTAGTATAGATATATATATATATATATATATATATATATATATATATATATATATATAATATATGTGTATATATATATATAATATATGTGTGTATATATATATATAATATATGTGTGTGTATATATATATATATATATATATATATATATATATATATATATGACAGCAACACTCATAACAATGACAACACAATTACATTGAGAATCATGTTACGTTATTTTAAAAATGTTTCCTTTACTTTTTCATAACCTCTTTAACACACTATTTCTCCGCTGCGAAGCGCGGGTATTTTGCTAGTATACCAATAACAGTTTGTTAAGGATTTGTTTTTTTGTGAAGCTGCCTTCACTCGAGTGATCACTTCGAGCTGACTTGCTGGCTAACCATAAGCGTTACCTGGTAGGTAACCACCCATACAATCAGATTGTGAATCAGACTACGAATGCCGTGAATGTAATTACCCCGATCTACATGCTGTCAAATAAACGAACCACACGCCTTGGCGCAATTTTAGGGGCTTCACCTCTAGCGCTGACGTCCGAGGTTTGATTCCCGTAAGGGAGTGAAGTGAGTGGGTGGTTACCTACCAGGTAACGCTTATGGTTGGCCAGCAAGTCAGGTAACATCAGCCACGGTGCCTTCAGTTGTGAGAAGCAGATCATAGAATGGATGAAAATAGTTTACTGTCAAATAATGCAAAGAGTACGCGACACGTCTTTCCCCCTTATTCTTGGCTCATCAGGCGTACAGACTCACTGCACTCGCTTACGGTAATCGAACCTCGGATGTCAGCGCTAGAGGGGCTTCGCAGCGGTGAAGTATTGCTTTTAAATTTTAATTAAGAAGAAAAGAAAACCTTTTTAAATTAAGTCTTAAAAAGAGGTGTAAAGATATAGACAATAAGCTACGCAAACCCACCAAGACATGCAATCGTTTAAATCAAGGCACGAGTCGAAAAAACACCATCCCATAATATTAGTTAACGATTAACACATTTCTATATGTATTGTAAGCATACAATACAACTGATAATATGATGCGCTTATTTATCTGGTGTACTGACATTTTTGCGCGTTTAACGGCTGAAATCTAACGTGGTTTGTGCCCTTCAGAATGAAAAGAGTTTGCATTTACCTTTTTAATAAAAGGCGAGCTTTTAAGCCTGAGAAATCACCCCGTAAATGCACACGTTTAATTGCACGTTAATATGTATGCTTACACAGTATTAAAAGACACTCAACAATTACACAGTATTAAAAGACTGTCAACAATTAACGTCATTTACCTTCATTCCCGCGTTTGACTTGTGCTGTAAATCTCTTCCTCGTTTTCAGTTCACGTGATTACGTAGGAGGCGTAATACGTGATGACGCAATACATGACTCCGCCTCCTCCATTAGAGTATATGGACAAAAAACAGGTTCCAGTTATGACCATTACACGTAGAACTTCGAAATGAAACCTGCCTAACTTTTGTAAGTAAGCTGTAAGGAATGAGCCTGCCAAATTTCAGCCTTCTACCTACACGGGAAGTTGGAGAATTAGTGATGAGTGAGTCAGTCAAACAAGTTCCAGTTATGACCATTACGCTTAGAATTTCGAAATGAAACCTGCCTAACTTTTGTAAGTAAGCTGTAAGGAATGAGCCTGCCAAATTTCAGCCTTCTACCTACATGGGAAGTTGGAGAATTAGTGATGAGTGAGTCAGTCAAACAAGTTCCAGTTATGACCATTACGCGTAGAATTTCGAAATGAAACCTGCCTAACTTTTGTAAGTAAGCTGTAAGGAATGAGCCTGCCAAATTTCAGCCTTCTACCTACACGGGAAGTTGGAGAATTAGTGATGAGTGAGTCAGTCAAACAAGTTCCAGTTATGACCACTACGCTTAGAATTTCGAAATGAAACCTGCCTAACTTTTGTAAGTAAGCTGTAAGGAATGAGCCTGCCAAATTTCAGCCTTCTACCTACACGGGAAGTTGGAGAATTAGTGATGAGTCAGTCAGTCAGTCAGTGAGGGCTTTGCCTTTTATTAGTATATATATATATATATATATATATATATATATATATATATATATATATATATATATATATATATATATATATTTTTAAGCAACCAGTAAACATTATTAAGGGGAATATTATATTATATGAGCCTAGGGCTACATGAACTTGGATGGTGCAGAGGTAAGAACTGATGCCTAAGAATCAAAGGTTCCAGATTTGAGTCCGGGATGGATGGATGGATGGATGGATGGATAGATAGATAGACTTTATTAATCCCAAGGGGAAATTCACATACTACAGCAGCAGCATACTGATACAAAAAAACAATATTAAATTATTAATATTACATAATAAAAACATACATTTGATTTGAGTCTGTAACACCCGGTGTAAATTTTTGGTATTTGTAAAAGTTTGCTTTTTTATATACGGTTTTATTCTCTCAGTCACATTCATGTGGTATAACAAACCTGCCTCTCCCTCTCGAAGTTCATTGCGTTTTTCTTCGTTCTTTTCAGAAGAGCAGCAATGAGCACAGTTGGTACTGTGGTTGATGCCTGGTCAGAACTATTTGTAGTACCGGCAATCAAAGAATCAATGCCTCGTGACCGCTATCAGACTATCATGTGGCATTTGCACTTTGACAACAAAGACACCCTTGAAGAACGTGTGAAAAACAAAAGATTTGCTGCGATATTGGATATGTGGCAAAGTTTTGTTAAGAACCTATGTTTTGAGTTACAACCCAGGTCAACATATTACTGTTGATGAGCACCTGTTTCCAACCAAGGTCAGTTGTCCTTTCTTGCAATACATCTCAACCAAGCCTGACAAATTTGGCATAAAGTTCTGGATTGTGGTAGATTTGGAGACAAAATACATGTACAATGCCATTTCTTACTTAGGAAAAGATCCCAGTCATCCCACAGGAGAAAGACTTTTGGAGCCGTTTCTGGACAAAGGCAGAACCATAACAATAGACAACTACTTCACGTCACTTTTGCTGGTTAATACACTGCTGCACCACAACACAACTCTACTTGGCACCATAAATAAAGTAGGACTTCCACCTACAACTAAAGGCACTTCAGTATGCGAGCAATTCTCCATGCTAGTATTTTAGATCTGCAGTGCCATGCTGATGGCGTACGCACCCAAAAAGAAGTCTTTCTGCATTCTTAGAATCATGCACCATAACGTGGAGTTTGCTCAAGACTGGAAAAAAAAACATGTTCAAATGACATAGCATTTTCAAATAGTAACATTTTCATACATGGATGTGGTTGTGCATGCGCGAGAGAGGAAGAAACAGATTAGATGTCATTCAAGTGGTTACTAGAATTTAAATTAACACTTTTGCAAAGGTATAACAAAACAAGTGCACTTTTTTTCAAGAATAAAACTGAATAGCAAAAAATTCATGTGACAACAAGATACCAAGAATACATGATCCACCAGTGTTTGCGTGTCTGCTTATATCCCTTCAGGGACATCTTTTATAGGTCGCAGATATTTACACCGGTTGTTACAGACTTAAATCAAAAGTAGGTTTTATTATGTAATAATAGCAACTCACTACTCAAAACGGGGAAAGCCCAGACTCTAACTCACAACCTCTTGATTACTAGGCAACAGTTCTTACCTCTGCACCAGATAAGCAGACATTTTCATTTTCTGTAGATTGATATTTGGGATTCGATTTTTACAAATTGACAATAACATGTAAATTGAATGATTTCTATTTCTTTGGTTATATCTATACTAATTAATAAAAGGCAAAGCCCTCACTGACTCACTGACTGACTGACTGACTCATCACTAATTCTGCAACTTCCCGTGTAGGTGGAAGGCTGAAATTTGGCAGGCAGATTCCTTACAGCTTACTTACAAAAGTTAGGCAGGTTTCATTTCGAAATTCAACGCGTAATGGTCATAACTGGAACCTCTTTTTTCACAATATACTGTAATGGACGGCAGCTCGATGGCCGTGGGAGGAGGAGTTGAGTGTCACGTCATCACGCCTCCCACGTAATCACGTGAAAAGACTGTGAACGCAGTAGGGACAAATGAAGGAGGAGCCGCAAACAGCGAAGAACAAAAAATTCATTAAACAATTGAGAAGGGAGCGAAACAATAAGAAGGGAGCGAGTAAAGCATACAAGCATCTTCATAAGGGAAACAAAGCACGGTGTAAAACGTAAGTTTAAATTAAGTTTATAGAAACGCTCCCGCTGCGGATTGCAATAACATATTCGCGAGATAAAAGTTTAATGAGAAGAAAAGGTATAAACAAAAAACACGCCTTAGCGCAACGTTAGGGGCTTCACCTCTGGCGCTGACGTTCGAGATTCGAGAGCGGATGCAGTGAGTGTGTACGCCTGATGA
The DNA here is from genome assembly GCF_900747795.2 of Erpetoichthys calabaricus. Lineage (NCBI taxonomy): Eukaryota > Metazoa > Chordata > Cladistia > Polypteriformes > Polypteridae > Erpetoichthys > Erpetoichthys calabaricus. The sequence goes on from NC_041399.2 coordinate 128,840,959, forward strand.
GTCCAGAATTAGGGAGAAACACGTGTCGCATACTCTGCATTATTTGAAAGTAAACTATTAAAACCATTCTATGATCTGCTTCTCGCAACTGAAAGACGGCACATGGCGGATGTTAGCCGACTTGCTGATCGCAACGTTAGGGGCTTCAACTCTGGCGCCGCAAACAGCGAAGAACAAAAAATTCATTAAACAATTGAGAAGGGAGCGAAACAATAAGAAGCGAGCGAGTGAACCATACAAGCATCTTCATAAGGGAAACAAAGCACGGTGTAAAACGTAAGTTTAAATTAAGTTTATAGAAACGCTCCCGCTGCGGATTGCAATAACATATTCGCGAGATAAAAGTTTAATGAGAAGACACGAGGTATAAACAAACCACACGCCGTAGCGCAACGTTAGGGGCTTCACACCTCTGGCGCTGACGATAGAGATTCGATTCCCGAGAGGGGATGCAGTGACTGTGTACGCCTGATGAGCCCAGAATTAGGGAGAAACACATGTCGCATACTCTTTGCATTATTTGAAAGTAAACTATTAAAACCATTCTATGATCTGCTTCTGGGAAGAGAAAGAGGGCACGTGGCGGACGTAAGGCGACTTGCTGACAAACCACAAGCGTGACCTGGCAGGTAACCACCCATACAATCAGATTGTGATTCAGAAAACGAATGCCATGAATGTAATTACCACGATCTACATACTGTCAAATAAACAAAACACACGCCGTAGCGCGACAGCTGTGAAAAGGGAGCTTCACAAAAAAACAGATCCTTAACAAATTGTTATTGGTATATTTTCGATCCGTTTAAAAAGGTTTTCTTTTCTTCTTAATAAAAAATTAAAAGCAGTACTTCGCCGCAACGAAGCGCGATAATTTGGCTATATATATCTGCTTCTCGCAATTAAAAGAGGGCACGTAGAGGATGTTAGACGACTTGATGACCAAGCATAACCGTTACCTGCCAGGTAACCACCCATACAATCAGATTGTGATTCAGACTAGGAATGCAATGAATGTAATTACCCCGATCTACATACAAGGCGAAAGTCTTGCAACATTCAAAGATGATGGTTTGGGATAAGTACACCATGGAACATAAAAGAGCTTATGAAGCCTTGAACCGAAAAAAGCAAGATCTCAGAGATCGTAAAAAAAAAAAAAAAAAAGGAGGTAATGTCATTTTACTCGCTGTAGATTTTAGTCAAACATTACCAGTTATTCCACGAGGGAGACCAGCAGATGAACTTAACGCGTGTTTAAAATCCATGCTTCTCCCACGGTCGGTTATATGTCGCGTGTTCTCGGGTAGGTACACCCAAAAATGTATACATTTAAGCATGTAATGGGCAAAGAAAAAATGAGGTATACCCGAAGGCACTGCAGTAGTACTCAATGTAACTTTACTTCTTAAATGTTAATGTTTTACTGTTTAATAATTTATACGCTTCTTATATGTTGTTCAAATTCTTTTATCAAAATACCAGTGACAGCGCAATGCACGATAACATGGAGTGAATACACCATACGCATCCGCCCACGACCGCCCTGGTGTGCGCAGATAGGAGTTGATTCTACAATAAAATAAAATAAAGATAAAAAGAGTAATACAATCATCACCCATAAAGCAGATAGCAGACGTGACGTACTATATGTGTACCAGATTTCAAGTCAATAGGTGAAACGGTTTGCGAGCTACAGGTGATTTAAAATCCTGGACAGACAAACGAATAGCCACGGTAGCAAATTATAGAAGAAGATTTTACTGTTTAATAATTTATATTTATATGAAATGTGCTTCTTATATATTACTTCATATTCTCATATGATAATGATGTTAATGTTGTT
>NC_041399.2:128845304-128849435 GCF_900747795.2 Erpetoichthys calabaricus
TATAGCATAGTGTGAAGGTGTAGATGACGCAGATAGGAAGCAAACAATAAAGTGTTTGGCACAGTGTAAAGGTTTATTGGAAAATTTCTTTGTAAACAACATTAGTAGTAAAGATGGTGTCTTGTCCTTGAATGAGTTTTCTTTGGCATGGAGCATTTATGACCTTAAACTTTAACGTCAGATGAACGTCGAAGTTGTGAGAAGGCCACATAAAGTTGTCCATGTACAAAAACGGGCTCAGATAGGTAGATGCCAACCTTGTTGATGGTTTTTCCTTGTGATTTGTTGATGGTCATGGCAAAGGCAGGTTTAATGGGGAATTGTTTCCGTTTAAGTGTAAAAGGTAATTCCAGGTCAGAACTTGTAAGGTCAATTTTAGGAATTAGAACAGTATTGTTAGCATGTGATCCTGTAAGAACTGTTGCTTGAATAACATTGTGTGTTATGGTGTAGACGACTAAACGTGTACCATTGCATAAACTAGGGCTGCACGATTAATCTTTTTTTTCTCATGATAACGATATTTATGACCCACGATCAGTTAATAAATATCGTCGCGATTTTACAGTATAAAGACCAAACTGTTTTTTATGGGCTGAGTTTACGGATTGGACTGCGTCACTATGACGTTACTGCGTCTAGATTGCAAGCGCTTTCTGAAGCAGTAGAAGTCAATAGCAGCAATAACAGTCAGTCAGAATAAACATATGATGGCGGAGCAACGTGCAGAAGTGCGATCGTTAGTTCCTAAAAAGGGGTCATACTCAGTTGTCTGGAACTATTTCGATTTCGAGGAATGTGATGTTGATCAGGTACGAGTCTTGTGCAAACTTTGCTCCTGTTCCGTCCAAACGTCCCAAGGTAACACAACAAACCTCATCAACCACCTTAAAAGCCACCACAAAGTACACTATCAAGAATTTCAACGACTGAAGGCACAAACAGCAACAACAAAAAATTACCAGCCATCCACAACACAGACAACAATATCAGGGACATTGTTCAACGCAATACCATATCTGCCTAGCCAGTACCGCCGCTCCCTATACGCAGAGTACGCAGTCTGCGTAGGGCACCAACTCCCAGGGGGGCACCATCCCAGCTGCTCAAAAAAATCGTTTTTATATATTATAATAATAAATTAATATTAATAATATACATATACAAATAAACAAAAATATAAACGTATATATTGCATTTTACGGTGAACGCAGAGTAGGCTAAGCACACGTGATGACGCGCGCGCCCTCACCTCTGTACCCAAATCTCTGGATTGCTCTGCGCATAGCAGTGACGCTCCCTGCAACTGTTGCCTCTGCTGAGCGAAGTTTTTCTAAAATGAAGCTCATCAAAACGTACTTGCGTTCATCTATGGCACAAGAGCGCATGAGTGGTCTGGCAATTGTCAGCATCAACTCTGAATTAGCAAAGGCTTTATCATATGAAGAGCTCATTTACGACTTTGCCTCAAGAAAAAGCAGAAGTGTGCCTTTGTAAATTTTGAACTTTGGAAAGCTCCAGCAGATGACAGTGTTGATTTTATTTCAGTTTATTATTGTTTATTTTATTTATTATAAATGTTTTATTTAAAGTGTAATTTTAGTTTGTATTTTTTGCTGTAGAGCTACAATTGTAATTTATAAATGATACAATTCATTTATGTATTTACTTTTATTTGAATAAAGTTCTATTTTGGCCCCTATAGTAGGTGTTTTTTTTTTATTATTTTATTTTTACTTCCGTAATATTTGGGGGAGGGGGCACAAAAGTAAATTTCTGCTTAGGGCACCCATTTGGCCAGCAGCGGCCCAGTGCCTAGCTCGCAAAGACACCGGGAAATAACAGAGGCGATCACGTACCATATAGCCAAGGATATGTGTCCAATAACCACCGTGAGCAGTGAGGGGTTTAACAAAATGATCGCAACACTTGATAAAAGATATAGCATTCCCTCTCGCAACCATTTTTCCAATGTTGCGCTGCCCTCGCTGTATGCGAAATGCCAAAAAGAAATAGAAAGAGAAATTCTCAGGCTCAGCCTTGAATATTTTGCTGCCACGACCGACTTATGGTCAAGCAGAACTGCGGAACCGTATTTGAGCTTGACAGTTCATTTTATTGACAGCGAGTTTGAGATGAAAAGCAAGTTTTTGCAACATTCGTTTTTCCCACAAGACCATACAGCGGAGTTTATTGCAGTGGGCCTCAAAGAAGCGATGTCCGCTTGGGGCATCACAACAGACAACGCAGCTAATATGATTAGGGCAGCATCTGTGAATAACTGGCCGAGGCTACACTGCTTTGGTCACAGACTTCATTTACCAAAGGAATAATCGTCATTATTAATCGTGATAAAAATTTTGAGCAAAATAATCGTGATAATCATTTTTTCTGTTATCGTGCAGCCCTAGCATAAACCCTGTTTAGTGTTAAGGTTTCTTAATAGCATGAGTATTGTTTCGTTTTTAAGGCTAAAACTGTGTTGTGGTAATCTGGCTGGGTTAATAGTGTTCAAATATGCTAAGGGGAAATTAAGATAGTCATTGTCGTCATCAGAGTCAACTTTGTCAGAGCTTAGAAAGAGGTGTGACTCTCCAGGAAGTAATGAAATGACCTGGTTATTAATGTGATCAACAGTAATATTTTTTGGACATAATATACTTCGTTGTGTTAAAAGGGGCATTTGGTCTAATGAGACCGCTGTTCCAAATATCTCCGTAAGTAAGTCGTCGCATATGAAGGGTTGAGGAATTGTAATAATATCTGGGTGAAGTCCATCTGTATTGGTGAGTGTACAATGTTCTAGTTGTAATAACCAATTGTTATATTCGGGATCTGGAAATCGCATGTTTTGTACCAAGTGTATCTTTAGAAAGCAATGCCAATTGTTCGCGTAACATTTTTTGTTCCGCGGTTTTAGAAGCGCGCCGAGGTGATTTTTTTTTTTGATGCGGGTTCGTGTTTGTGGTCCCATTACTCGAGCCGTCTAGTTTTGTGTCCGTGATCGTGAATTGATGACTTGTTTGATCTTTATCGTTAGGAATATGGATAAGTAATAAGGAGGATCGAACTCACTGTTAATATGTGGACTGTTCGTTTCTTCGTATTATCACCAATCAGGTCTCGCGCCTGTATATGTATTGTAGTTAGGTCTCGTGTTGTTTATATGACGTCGTCGCGTATTTTAAGGTGGACTGAATAATAGCTGAGCGCATGGCATGTGGAGCAATAGGTAAGCACTGTCTAAAGTCTCCTCCTAATAAAAGTACCTTTCCCGCAAAGGGAATATTATTATTCATTAACGTTTGTAGAAGTTTATCAATGGTGTTGAGTAAGTGACTGGAAGCCATTGTACATTCATCTATAATTAATAGTGTGGCAAGACGGATGTCACGTGTATTGTTACTGTGCATTGTCATAGTGGATACCGATGTTTCTGTGATTGGGACCGGTATTTGGAATAAGGAGTGACATGTGTTTTTGGAGCCGAGACATTTTTTCTTCCGCGGTTTCAGAAGCGCTTTGTAGGTGCCGACGTAATTTGTGCATATTTGCGTTCTTGATTTGTTTCAGGGTGCACTGTTCCAATGCGATGTAATATTTGTCCACATACGCGAAAGCAGTATGGGTCATTGCCTTTTGGTGACCTGATATTTACTCCGGTAGATGCAAAATCAAATGAAATATTGTAGGATGTAATGCAGTTCATAAAGTTTTTACTTTCAGGTACTTCGTTAGTTAGAAGCTTCTGTAGATATGCAGGATATGAATGTAAAGGAGGCAGAGACTTTTTTGACAACAACGTGTAAATTCATTACTTGTATTGCCATTTGTTTCTTCAGGGAAGTTAAATGAATGACAATGATTGCAAATGACATTCCTTAATCCCAATGAATTTTCATGAAAAGTGGACTTATTGAACGCGCTGTCAGCTAACTGGCGCAATCGTTAGTGTGGTCGTGGGTCTGAATCGTCCTTTTTGTGTACGTTGTCTGTAGTCTGTCCCGTTTCGTGTCCAATGGGCTTAGTGTGGCGCTCGCGGCTTGTTTTTTTTTGTGTGCTGGGGGCTTATTGCCTGAGTTTTTATTTCTGTTAGTGGAGGGGGTGTTTGTGTGTCGTGGGGCTGATCCT
>NC_041399.2:128920002-129013030 GCF_900747795.2 Erpetoichthys calabaricus
TCCAGCCAACTTAGCAACATCTGAGGTACAATTTGTTACATTACTTTTGTTTTTTGCAGCACAGGCAGGTCAAGTGACTTCCTCAGGGTCACACAGTGGTGTCAGTACCAAGATTTGAACTGACAAGCTCCGGGTTTGCTGAAATATTACTGAAGAAAGAAAAAAAACGAAAACGGGCAAATAGGGCTATGCATACAAATGTCCATCCATCCATTATCCAACCCGCTATATCCTAAATACAGGAGCCAATAAGTAGATATGTATATATACAGTGTGTATATATATATATATATATATATGTAAATGTGTCCTGCGGTGGGTTGGCACCCTGCCCAGGATTGGTTCCCTGCCTTGTGCCCTGTGTTGGCTGGGATTGGCTCCAGCAGACCCCCGTGACCCTGTTTGGATTCAGCGGGTTGGAAAATGGATGGATGGATGGATATGTAAATGTATGTATACAGTGATCCCTCGCTATATCGCGCTTCGCCTTTCGCGGCTTCACTCCATCGCGGATTTTATATGTAAGCATATTTAAATATATATCGCGGATTTTTCGCTGCTTCGCGGGTTCCTGCGGACAATGGGTCTTTTAATTTCTGGTACATGCTTCCTCAGTTGGTTTGCCCAGTTGATTTCATACAAGGGACGCTATTGGCAGATGGCTGAAAAGCTATCCAGCTAACTTTCTCTCTCTCTCTCTCTCTCTCTTGCGCTGACGTAGGGGGGTGTGAGCAGGGGGGCTGTGTGCAGCTGCTTCCTGAAGGACAGGCTGCACGGAGCTTCGCATACTTAAAAGCTCAAAGGGCACGTATTGATTTTTTTTATCTGTCTCTCGCTATCTCTCTCTCTCTCTCTCTCTCTCTCTTCCTGCTCCTGACAGAGGGGGTGTGAGCTGCCGCCTTCAACAGCTTTGTACCGGCGGTGCTTCGCATACTTAAAGCCAAAAAGCCGTATTGATTTTTTTTTTTGACTGCTTGCTTTGCACTCCTTTGAAAAGGAAGATATGTTTGCATTCTTTTAATTGTGAGACAGAAACTGTCATCTGTCTTGTCATGGAGCACAGTTTAAACTTTTGAAAAAGAGACAGATGTTTGTTTTGCAGTGTTTGAATAACGTTCCTGTCTCTCTACAACCTCCTGTGTTTCTGCGCAAATCTGTGACCCAAGCATGACATTCTAAAAATAACCATATAAACATATGGTTTCTACTTCGCGGATTTTCCTACTTCGCGGGTGGCTCTGGAACGCAACCCCCGCGATGGAGGAGGGATTACTGTATATGTATGTCTATATTTATATGTATATATATATATGTACATATGTAAATTTGTATATGTATATATATATATATATATATATATATATATATATATATATATATATATATATATGTATATATATATATATATGTATATGTGGATGTGTATATGTATATACAGTAATCCCTCCTCCATCGCGGGGGTTGCGTTCCAGAGCCACCTGCGAAATAAGAAAATCCGCGAAGTAGAAACCATATGTTTATATGGTTATTTTTATATTGTCATGCTTGGGTCACAGATTTGCGCAAAAACACAGGAGGTTGTAGAGAGAGAGGAACGTTATTCAAACACTGCAAACAAACATTTGTCTCTTTTTCAAAAGTTTAAACTGTGCTCCATGACAAGACAGAGATGACAGTTCCGTCTCACAATTAAAAGAATGCAAACATATCTTCCTCTTCAAAGGAGTGCGTGTCAGGAGCAAAGCCTGTTAGAAAGAGATAGGAAAGCAAACAAATTAATAGGGCTGTTTGGCTTTTAAGTATGCGAAGCACCGCGGCACAAAGCTGTTAAAGGCGGCAGCTCACACCCCCTCCGTCAGGAGCAGAGAAAGAGAGATAGAGATAGAGAGAGACAGAGTTTGTTTTTTAATCAAAAATCAATACGTGCCCTTCGAGCTTTTAAGTATGCGAAGCACCGTGCAGCATGTCGCTTCAGGAAGCAGCTGCACAGAAGGTAGCAACGTGAAGATAATCTTTCAGCATTTTTAGACGAGCGTCCGTATAGTCTAGGTGTGCGAACAGCCCCCCTGCTCAATCCCCCTACGTCAGGATCAGAGAAAGTCAGCGCAAGAGAGAGAGAGAGAGAGAGAGAGAGAGAGAGAGAGAGAGAGAAAAAAGTAAGTTGGGTAGCTTCTCAGCCATCTGCCAATAGCGTCCCTTGTATGAAATCAACTGGGCAAACCAACTGAGGAAGCATGTACCAGAAACTAAAAGACCCATTGTCCGTAGAAATCCGCGAACCAGCAAAAAATCCGCGATATATATTTAAATATGCTTACATATAAAATCCGCGATGGAGTGAAGCCGCGAAAGGCGAAGCGCGATATAGCGAGGGATTACTGTATATGTAGATATGCATATATATGTACATATGTTTATGTATATATATATGTTTACATAACCTCTTTAACACACTACTTCTCCGCTGCGAAGCACGGGTATTTTGCTATATGTTGATATATGTATATATATGTGGATGTGTATATGTATATATATATGTAGATATGTGTATATGTAGATATGAATATAAGTATACAGTGGACCCTTGACTTACGAACTCAATTCGTTTGCGAGGGCTGGTTGTAACTCAAGTTGGTTGTAAGTCAAGACTATTTTTCCCATAAGAAATAATGGAAATACCCATAATACGTTCCGAACCTCCCACTGCAACACTTACTTAACCTTTTCATAATAAAAAAAGGGTTGTATAATGTGCATAATTTACCAAAACACCAATAATTTTTCTAATGTACTAACCAAAAAGTTATAAAAAGTGCCTAGCCTACCAGAAACAACAATTTCATACTGTACTCACCATTTAATTTGACATCTTTGGGCTGCAGGAAGGGAGGAGGATGATAATGAAACTGAAGGCTTTGTAAAGGCTTTCTTTAAGTTGCGCTCAGGCATTTGCAATCATTTCAATAGCTTCTTTTGCGTTAATTTTAATGTCCTCCTGCCTACAAGTTATTCTGACGAGAATTTTTCTCAGTATTTCCTTGCGATGATACAAGGAACTGTTTCTGAACTCTTCTGAGACCCCCCCCCCCCCACACTCCCCACTCAATGGGAACGACATGCTGAAGTGCGTGCTGAAGTGCATCCAGAAGCGCGATTGCCGCGACTGTGGAAGCTTGCTTGTCCATTGCCGGGTAGGGATATCACATGCATATCACCCATCGATATCTTTTCTGTTTGCTTTGGCTGAGAGACTCAGCACAGCTTTAAGCCCGCTGTTGCCCCAGGAACAGATAAACAGTCTTCCATACGGAGTTTGGACTTTGGCATGTCTTCTAGTTGGGGGAGGTCCCAAGAGAGTTTACAAACCTGACATTTTATTGAATGAGTGCGGCATTACTAGGAATGTTTCTGTTTGTTTACAATCGCGCAAGCGGATACACGTGACCGCATTCAGGTCGTAACGCAAGATGTTGGTCGTAAATCAAAATAAAAATTTTGGTCGTAAATCAAGTTGTTCGCATGTCAAGCCGGTCGTATATCAAGGGTCGACTGTATATGTTTATGTATATATATGTTTACATTACCTCTTTAACACACTACTTCTCCGCTGCGAAGCGCGGGTATTTTGCTAGTACTAATAAAAGGCAAAGCCCTCACTGACACACTCATCACTAATTCTCCAACTTCCCGTGTAGGTAGAAGGCTGAAATTTGGCAGGCTCATTCCTTAAAGCTTACTTACAAAAGTTAAGCAGGTTTCATTTCGAAATTCTACGCATAACGGTCAACAATGTCCACCATGTTAGACTTTCTTATTTATGGCCACATCTTCACGAAATTTGGTAGGCGGCTTCCCTGCTAACCAAAACCGATGTACGTACTTATTTCGGAGGTATGACGCCACTGTCGGCCGCCATATTGAACTTTCCAACGGTCTGTTACTCATGGGCCCATCTTCAAGAAATTTGGTACGCGGGTTCCCAACGCTAACTGAATCCTACTTACGTACATATATACGTCGATAGCCTGCAGCTCGGTCGCCGTGTGAGGCGGCGTTGGGTCCCCCATCCCCACGCCTCCCACGTAGTTGGCTGCCTGCCTATATAAGGCCGCCCGTCGCTCCGGTCTCTTCATTCCCTTCCTTGCTTCGCCACGGTATTCACGTCTCCGTGCTGATAACTGCAGCCTTTTTATTTAATCCACGGCTTCTCCGCTGTTTTACTGTTCATTTATTACGATTATAGTTATTGTGTAGGTATTTTAGACTTAGTGTACATTGTTCAGGTACCCATTTCCTTTATCGTTCCAACTGTACCCCCATTAACATGTCTATCGAGGTGATCACCATCGATCAAAGAAGTCACTTACTGAGTGTTTTCCATGCCCGGAGATGGCGACTGCCTTTTCCATTCTCTGTGTTACATATTGTACAGCCATATCAGGCTCACTCTTGATATCCAGAGGAACTTTGTGTCTTATGTATTGAATGACTAGGACAGGTTCAAGGTGTGGACTGATGACGGTACAGGAGATAATTATACTACACAGGAGCACTATAAGAGTGAAATGCTTAAGCCCTTCACCTATGGTTCTGCATGTGAGTTGATGGCTGCTGCTGAATTGTTCGGTTGTCGCTTTCAAGTGTACCGAAATGGCCAAATATTTTACACCTTTGGACAACCGCCAATGCCTCTTAAACATCTTAGATTCACAGGTGACGATTTGAGTAGTGGACACTTTGATGTTTATGAATGTTTAAACTCTCAAAAGCTGAATGCGAAGTTATCGATGAAACCCATTTCAATTCAAACTCCTCCAATTCCTAGGAAGGCTCTGCTTCGCAATGACAATAAGTCTCAGGGACAGACCCTACAAAAGGTTGGCATTGATTTGAGGCAAGATTGCTTTTCACATGGCCAACTATACGTTGCATGCTCAAGAGTAAGCTTAGCGCACAGCTTGGCCATATTACAACCGGAGGGCCCAACTGACAACGTGGTTTACAAAGAGATCCTTAACAAATAATTATTGGTATATTTTCCCTCAGTTTAAAAAGGTTTACCTTTCTTAATAAAAATGTTAAAGCAGTACTTGTCTCCACACATACCGCTTAGAATTAAGGCCAAAAAGTTCTATCTTGGTCTCATCAGACCAGAGAATCTTATTTCTCACCATCTCAGAGTCCTTCAGGTGTTTTTTAGCAAACTAAATGCGGGCTGTCATGTGTCTTGCACTGAGGTATGTGTGGAGACAACCAGGCACTGCTCATCACTTGTCCAATACAGTCCCCACAGTGAAGTATGGCGGTGGCAGCATCATGCTGTGGGGGTGTTTTTCAGCTGCAGGGACAGGACGACTGGTTGCAATCGAGGGAAAGATGAATGCGGCCAAGTACAGGGATATCCTGGACAAAAACCTTCTCCAGAGTGCTAAGGACCTCAGACTGGGCCGAAGGTTTGCCTTCCAACAAGACAATGACCCTAAGCACACAGCTAAAATAACGAAGGAGTGACTTCACAACAACTCTGTGACTGTTCTTGAATGGCCCAGCCAGAGCCCTGACTTAAACCCAATTGAGCATCTCTGGAGAGACCTAAAAATGGCTGTCCACCAACGTTTACCATCCAACCTGACAGAACTGGAGAGGATCTGCAAGGAGGAATGGCAGAGGATCCCCAAATCCAGGTGTGAAAAACTTGTTGCATCTTTCCCAAGAAGACTCATGGCTGTATTTGCTCAAAAGGGTGCTTCTACTAAATACTGAGCAAAGGGTCTGAATACTTAGGACCATGTGATATTTCAGTTTTTCTTTTTTAATAAATCTGCAACAATTTCAAAAATTCTTTTTTTTGTCTGTCAATATGGGGTGCTGTGTGTACATTAATGAGGGAAAAAATTAATTTAAATGATTTTAGCAAATGACTGCAATATGACAAAGAGTGAAAAATTGAAGGGGGTCTGAATACTTTCAGTACCCACTGTATATACACACACACATACATATATTATATACAGTACTGTGCAAAAGTTTTAGGCAGGTGTAAAAAAATGCTGTAAACAAAGAATGCTTTCAGAAATATAAATAATGATTGTTTATCCATCCATCCATCCATCCATTCTCTTCCGCTTATCCGAGGTCGGGTCGCGGGGGCAGCAGCTTGAGCAGAGATGCCCAGACTTCCCTCTCCCCGGCCACTACTTATAGCTCTTCCGGGAGAATCCCGAAGCGTTCCCAGGCCAGCCGGGAGACATAGTCCCTCCAGCGTGTCCTGGGTCTTCCCCGGGGCCTCCTCCTGGTTGGACGTGCCCGGAACACCTCACCAGGGTGGCATCCATGAGGTATCCTGATCAGATGCCCGAGCCACCTCATCTGACTCCTCTCGATGCAGAGGAGCAGCGGCTCTACTCTGAGCCCCTCCCGGATGACTGAGCTTCTCACCTTATCTTTAAGGGAGAGCCCAGACACCCTGCGGAGGAAACTCATTTCAGCCGCTTGTATTCGCGATCTCGTTCTTTCGGTCACTACCCATAGCTCATGACCATAGGTGAGGGTAGGAACATAGATCAACTGGTAAATTGAGAGCTTTGCCTTATGGCTCAGCTCCTTTTTCACCAGGACAGACCGATGCAGGGCCCGCATCACTGCGGACGCCGCACTGATCCGCCTGTCGATCTCACGCTCCATTCTTCCCTCACTCGTGAACAAGACCCCGAGATACTTGAACTCCTCCACTTAAGGCAGGATCTCGCTCCCAACCCTGAGAGGGCACTCCACCCTTTTCCGACTGAGGACCATGGTCTCGGATTTGGAGGTGCTGATTCCCATCCCAGCCGCTTCACACTCAGCTGCGAACCGATCCAGAGGGAGCTGAAGATCACGGCCTGATGAAGCAAACAGGACAACATCATCTGCAAAAAGCAGTGACCCAATCCTGAGTCCACCAAACCGGACCCCCTCAACACCCTGGCTGCGCCTAGAAATTCTGTCCATAAAAGTTATGAACAGAATCGGTGACAAACGGCAGCCCTGGTGGAGTCCAACTCTCACTGGAAACGGGTTCGACTTACTGCCGGCAATGCGAACCAAGCTCTGACACTGGTTGTACAGGGACCAAACAGCCCTTATCAGGGGGTCCGGTACCCCATACTCCCGGAGCACCCCCCACAGGATTTCCCGAGGGACACTGTCGAACGCCTTTTCCAAGTCCACAAAACACATGTAGACTGGTTGGGCGAACTCCCATGCACCCTCCAGGATCCTGCTAAGGGTGTAGAGCTGGTCCACTGTTCCGCGACCAGGACAAAAACCACACTGTTCCTCCTGAATCCGAGGTTCAACTATCCGACGGACCCTCCTCTCCAGAACCCCCGAATAGACTTTTCCAGTGAGGCTGAGGAGTGTGACCACCACCCCGGTCTGCCAGTCCAGAGGCACTGTCCCTGATGTCCATGCGATGTTGCAGAGACGTGTCAACCAAGACAGCCCTACAACATCCAGAGCCTTGAGGAACTGCGGGCGAATCTCATCCACCCCCGGGGTCCTGCCACCAAGGAGTTTTTTGACCACCTCGGTGACCTCGGCCCCAGAGATGGGGGAGCCCATCTCTGAGTTCCCAGGCTCTGCTTCCTCATTGGAAGGCATGTTAGTGGGATTGAGGAGGTCTTCGAAGTACTCCCCCCACCGACCCACAACGTCTCGAGTCGAGGTCAGCAGTGCACCATCCCCACCATATACAGTGTTGACACTGCACTGCTTCCCCCTCCTGAGACGCCGGACCAGAATCTCCTCGAAGCCGTCTGAAACTCGTTTCCCATGGCCTCCCCAAACTCCTCCCATGCCCGAGTTTTAGCCTCAGCAACCACCGAAGCCGCATTCCGCTTGGCCTGCCGGTACCTATCAGCTGCGTCCAGAGTCCCACAGGACAAAAGGGACCGGTAGGACTCCTTCAGCTTGACGGCATCCCTCACCGCCGGTGTCCACCAACGGGTACGGGGATAGCCGCCACGACAGGCACCGACCACAGCTCCTGTCAGCCGCCTCAACAATAGAGGCACGGAACATGGCCCATTCGGACTCAATATCCCCCACCTCCCTCGGGACATGGTCGAAGTTCTGCCGGAGGTGGGAGTTGAAGCTACTTCTGACAGGGGGCTCTGCCAGATGTTCCCAGCAGACCCTCACAACACGTTTGGGCCTACCAGGCCTGACCGGCATCCTCCCCCACCATCGAAGCCAACTCACCACCAGGTGGTGATCAGTTGACAGCTCCGCCCCTCTCTTCACCCGAGTGCCCAAGACATGTGGCCGCAAGTCCGACGACACGACCACAAAGTCGATCATCGAAATGAGACCTAGGGTGTCCTGGTGCCAAGTGCACATATGAACACCCCTATGCTTGAAAATGGTGCTTGTTATGGACAATCTGTGACGAGCACAGAAGTCCAATAACAAAACACCACTTGGGTTCAGATCGGGGGGGCCATTCCTCCCAATCACGCCCTTCCAGGTTTCACTGTTATTGCCCACGTGAGCATTGAAGTCTCCCAGGAGTACGAGGGAGTCCCCAGAAGGTATGCCCTCTAGCACCCCTTCCAGGGACTCCAAAAAGGGTGGGTACTCTGAACTGCTGTTCGGTGCATACACACAAACAACAGTTAGGACCCGTCCCCCCACCCGAAGGAGGGAGGGAGGCTATCCTCTCGTCCACTGGGGTAAACCCCAATGTACAGGCTCCAAGTCGGGGGGCAATAAGTATGCCCACACCCGCTCAGCGCCTCTCACCGGGGGCAACTCCAGAGTGGTACAGAGTCCAGCCCCTCTCAAGGAGATTGGTTCCAGAGTCCAAGCTGTGCGTCGAGGTGAGCCCGACTATATCTAGCCGGAACCTCTCAACCTCGCGCACAAGCTCAGGCTCCTTCCCCTTCAGAGAGGTGACATTCCACGTCCCAACAGCCAGCTTCTGTAGCCGAGGATCGGACCGCCAAGGTCCCCGCCTTCGGCCACCACCCATGATTGTTTATTGTTATTAATTTACAAAATGCAAAGTGAGCGAACAAAAGAAAAATCTAAATCAAATCAATATTTGGTGTTACTACCTTTTGCCTTCAAACCAGCATCAATTCTTATAGGTACACTTGCACAAAGTCAGGGATTTTGTAGGATTATAATCAGGTGTATGATCAACCAATTATACCAAACAGGTGGTCATTAACTGAAACAGAAACAGCTGTGTAGGAGGCTTAAAACTAGGTTAGGAACAGCCAAACTCTGCTACCAAGGTGAGGTTCTGGAAGAGTTTCATGTCATGGCAAAATTGAGCACAGCAACAAGACACAAGATAGTTATACTGCATCAGCAAGGTCTCTCCCAGACAAAGATTTCAAAGCAGACTGGGGTTTCAAGATGTGCTGTTCAAGCTCTTTTGAAGAAGAACAAAGAAATGGGCAACATTGAGGATCGTAGACGCAGTGGTCGGCCAAGGAAACAGTGCAGAAGATGAAAGACATATCAAGCTTATTACCCTTCGAAATAGAAAGATGTCCAGCAGTGCCATCAGCTCAAAACTGGCAGAAACCAGTGGGACCCAGGTACACCCATCTACTGTCCGGAGTAGTCTGGCCAGAAGTGGTCTTCATGGAAAAGTTGCAGCCAAAAAGCCATACCTCCGACGTGGAAACAAGGCCAAGCGACTCAAGTATGCACGAAAACATAGGAACTGGGGTGCCGAAAAATGGCAGCAGGTGCTCTGGACTGATGAGTCAAAATTTGAAATATCTGGCTGTAGCAGAGGGCAGTTTGTTCGTCGAAGGGCTGGAGAGCGGTACAATAATGAGTGTCTGCAGGCAACAGTGAAGCATGGTGGAGGTTCCTTGAACGTTTGGGGCTGTATTTCTACAAATGGAGTTGAAGATTTGGTCAGGATTAATGGTGTTCTCAATGCTGGGAAATACAGGCAGATACTTATCCATCATGCAATACCATCAGGGAGGCGTATGATTGGCCCCAAATTTATTCTGTAGCATGACAACGACCCCAAACATACAGCCAAAGTCATTAAGAACTATCTTCAGCGTAAAGAAGAGCAAGAAGTCCTGGAAGTGATGGTATGGCCCCCACAGAGCCCTGATCTCAACATCATCGAGTGTGTCTGGGATTACATGAAGAGACAGAAGGATGTGAGGAAGCCTACATCCACAGAAGATCTGTGGTTAGTTCTCCAAGATGTCTGGAACAACCTACCAGCCAAGTTCCTTCAAAAACTGTGTGCAAGTGTACCTAGAAGAATTGATGCTGTTTTGAAGGCCAAGGGTGGTCACACCAAATATTGATTTGATTTAGATTTCTCTTTTGTTCATTCACTGCATTTTGTTGATTGATGAAAATAAATGATTAACACTTCCATTTTTGAAAGCATTCTTTGTTTACAGCATTTTTTCACACCTGCCTAAAATGTTTGCACAGTACTGTATATATATATATATATATATATATACAGTAATCCCTCGCTATATCGCGCTTCGCCTTTCGCGGCTTCACTCCATCGCGGATTTTATATGTAAGCATATTTAAATATATATCGCGGATTTTTCGCTGCTTCGCGGGTTTCTGCGGACAATGGGTCTTTTAATTTCTGGTACATGCTTCCTCAGTTGGTTTGCCCAGTTGATTTCATACAAGGGACGCTATTGGCAGATGGCTGAGAAGCTACCCAGCTTACTTTCTCTCTCTCTCTCTCTTGCGATGACGTAGGGGGGTGTGAGCAGGGGGGCTGTGTGCAGCTGCTTCCTGAAGGACATGCTGCACGGAGCTTCGCATACTTAAAAGCTCAAAGGGCACGTATTGATTTTTGACTTTGTTTTTCTGTGGCTCTCTCTCTCTCTTCCTGCTCCTGACAGAGGGGGTGTGAGCTGCCGCCTTCAACAGCTTTGTACCGGCGGTGCTTCGCATACTTAAAAGCCAAAAAGCCCTATTGATTTTTTTTGACTGCTTGCTTTGTTCTCTGTCTCCTGATGCGCACTCCTTTGAAAAGGAAGATATGTTTGCATTCTTTTAATTGTGAGACAGAACTGTCATCTCTGTCTTGTCATGGAGCACAGTTTAAAGTTTTGAAAAAGAGACAAATGTTTGTTTGCAGTGTTTGAATAACGTTCCTGTCTCTCTACAACCTCCTGTGTTTCTGCGCAAATCTGTGACCCAAGCATGACATTCTAAAAATAACCATATAAACATATGGTTTCTACTTCGCGGATTTTCCTATTTCGCGGGTGGCTCTGGAACGCAACCCCCGCGATGGAGGAGGGATTACTGTATATATATATACACACATATTATATAAATAATCACACATATACATACATACATACATATACATATATACTAGTGCTGGGCAGTATGACCAAAATTATACCAGTTTCACGGTATTAGACGGTATTTTTGTCCCCATGCATGAGTGGATGTTATTTTCCATATTTTCCACCTCAATTACTGGCTAAGAATAACCTATTCCACTGTCATGAGAATTGTACATTGTACAAAAAAACATTTTAATGTGCAGACAAGTATTAATCCAGGTTTGCATGGCCCCATAAAGTGATAGTTTTCAAGGGGGTGGCACTAATGAAGAGAAGGAATCACATTGCATGACAGATGCAGTCAAAATATGAAGCCTTTTTATTGAACAATGTTTGCAAACAACTAAAATTTTGACAACATATTTTCAACCATCCAAAGAGGCATTTAGACTTAGTAAAATATCCAGAGATGCTTGTCAAAAGTTGTATTGCACTGAACATGTCTTAGAAAAGGAATAAATAGTAAATATTTTTTATAACCCAACTACACTTTGTTAATGTTAACAATCTCTTTCCACTGACATGTTAAAGTGACTTTTTAAACAAACTTTAACATCATTAAACTGCATAATATTTAACTAATAAATAATAACAATAAAATAAACAATAGTGCAACTTCCAGTAATAATACTATTACTTCCAAGGCTTCAAGCCCAGGTGCATTACACAGTATACACCAAATAAAAATAAAATAAAACAAGTGCAACTTGGTGATGACATCTTTACCAACTGAACCATCATTAAGGAAAACTGCATTAATATGGACCTTGCTTCAAGCTAAGCTATATACATAAATAATTAAACTGCAACTTGCATTTATAATGCTATTTGTGGTATAGCCCTACGGAAACGTATTAAGGCCACGGTGAAGAAAAAAAAATACGGACACAGTGAAGAAAAAAAAAAACTATTATGTAGAGATTAAAGTCGACATTTCCACTTTATTCTCATAGTTTATTTTGTCATTAAAGTAGAATGTCATAAACTAAACTTCATCCTAAAATCAATGGTTAATTCACTAGATTTTCTCAAATCCAGTCATAAGTTATGTAGCACATTAAATGCTTTGTGTTAAGTGTTCCCCGACCCAGTTGTTAATCACTACACTCTTCTTAAACTGACTTTCTCTTGCACTAAGAGGCAGCAATCGCCGCACAGAATACATTCACTTCATGATATTCCTGCTCTCAGAAAATGTAGAATGTTAAGATAATTTTTCATGATGAAATGCATTAAAACAGGTATTAAACATGCATGGTAGTGTGGCGGTAGTGCTGCTCCCTTGCAAGTAAGAGGTTCCCAGGTGTACGTTCAGTGTAGAGAACTTTATGGCAGGTGTGACGAGGTTCCAAAAAAACTGGATGCATGAATGGTTATCGCAAAGGTTTAACTTAAATATCGTGTAAATGTTGGGTTTGTGATCTGATGGTTGGAGACACGAACACAGAATTCAATGGACGTTCTTCTGAGTGGGCTTTCTTTATGGCACGCGTGCTGTCTGACGTACCAAAACCCCAGTTCCTATCCTTCCTTTTTCTTTCTCCACATAACCAATCGCCAATCAAGTGTGAGGTATAAATGAGCCCTAAGATGGAGAAAAAGCAATTACTGCCGGACAGCAAATTCTTTAAAAATAGATAATACGGTGTAGCAGTAGAGGCCCCTATCGACCTCTTGAACCCTCAGGTACCACTCCAAACCACTCCAGGTAAAAGTACAATTATTATTTATTTTATAATAATTACGTGCACAAAGCACCCTCCACTCCACACTACTCATACAATAACCAATAAGCTATCACCAATCCTCCTCTCCCAGATGCGTTGCCACCCTTCCACCCAACTCAGCTCCCTCGTCTGGGGTTTCCCATAGTCTTTTATAGTCCCCTGACCCGGAAGTGGATCCAGCCCTGCAATCCAGGAGTCCTCATCACTTCCGAGTCAGATTAAAAGTCCTTTTCTTCAACCCGGAAGCACGTTGTTCCTTCCGGTCATGTGATCAGGACGCACTTTCGGGTTATAGGGCACGTAGCACTCTGCAAGCCTCCCTACAGCGGCTCCTGGTGGTCCCCATGGTATCCAGCAGGGTTGTTTATAAAAACTACAATGTCCATAAGGCCCTGCTGGAATTCGGGGAACTTCCATGCTGCTGGGAAGGCTCCATCTGGCGGCCTGGAGGTATGGGCCGGAATATTTGGCCGGCCATCCCTCACAACGGATAAACTGACTGTTTGCTTTTGCAAATGAACGTAATCATGAAATGATGAAGCGTCACATTAAAAAAATGCAATTAAAAAAAAAGCAGTTTCCTGCCATCAGGATCTGTGTTACTACAAGCAAACAACACAGAAACAGGCATCCGTCTCGAGGTAACAGGGGTTTGAAATGCTTTGTATTATCAGAGGTACTAGGTGGACCTTTATAGAATAGTTAGGAGTGTTTTGGTGAGAGCTGGAGAATTTGGCTGGTCAGTCAGTCATTATCCAACCCGCTATATCCTTACACAAGGTCACGGGGTTCTGCTGGAGCCAATCCCAGCCAACACAGGGCGCAAGGCAGGAACAAATCCCCGGGAAAGGCGCCAGCCCACCACAGGAATTTGGCTGATGAATTCTGAAAATAATGGCTTTCACAATCTCATAGTTTGCAGGCAGATATGTTTCCAGGAATGGATATAATTCAGACATGAGACAGCTTGCAGAAACTTCCCATTTAAGCAATTTTCATTTTTATTAACACTTAAAACAACATAGAAAACCACTTAATGTTATTCATAAAAGCACAAAGGAAAGCAACAATCTCCTATTACAGCGCCAGAGGCTTGCATGCTGGTCATATATACAAGCAAAGCTGATATATTATACTAATTCGAGTCATTGGGTAGTTTGGAAATGATAACTACAGCTGCTGATCTCATCGCCGGACCACATCAATTTATATCTCTTAAAATCGCTTGGTATGTAACATTTATAAAGTATATGTCAAACTTCCAGCACAATCATGCTGACCCCCCCATTTTGTTGTGGTACGTAAACATAAGACATCAGACAGGGTTAAATATCATACAGGACTCACAAAATGCAATTAAATGATAAAAAAACCTTTATAGCCTAATACTAAGAAAAAAAAAATACCTTGACTTCATCAGCTCTTCTGAAACGCTTTAACTGCCTCAGTCGCATGTACTCAGATTTTACCCGTTTCTTCCAACAAATGGGCCCTTTGTCTGATCTTCTTCCAGTCAAGCCCATAATTACACTGTTGAGAGAAAAACAGCATTTAAGTATATCCTTTAAAATAAAAAATACATAACTTAGAAAACATAAAATGTTGCAAAACATTTGCTGTATTGCAGTTATAAATAATTAGATTTTTTCTATTAATTGGGGAGGAAATCAGAACCAAGAAATATTTTAAAATTCTTTCAGATAGCATCACTATTCTTGCTCATGCTGAATCCAATTATTCAAACCAAAATTACAAATACAACCCTATAGGTATAATACATGTACAGCTCAGGCAGGGTAATGGAATTAGTCAACATAATGTGTTAGTAATGTGTCTAAATCAGTGAACTTAACAGTAGTCTAACTGCTCTGCAACTCGGCTACTCAGTCTATACATGTTTGACATATTTAAAAAGAGCATTTACATTAATTGTGTAAATAATTAATGAACATTAATTATACATATTAGCATTGTCAATAATGGAGTTAAAAAATAAAATTCTATTTTTGATAGTGTATTATTAATAAGCCACAAAAGCAAAACTGCTTACTTAACACTGAGCAATGAGTAGAGTATAACATCAGCTGTCTGGTTGTTTTGTATAGAGAAACAAAACATCAATAAGTTAACAACTAACTCTGGAAACATTTTATGGCAGAAGTAACAGGGAAAACAAAACACTTGCTATTGCAAATCCTGGGAAAAAACTGTGCAGAAATCAAAGCCAAGTTGGAAAATCTATATAATCTTCACAATAGCCTGATCCACCTTTTTCAGTTTGAACTGTTACTTAGGCAAGTTAATATATTCAACTCAAAAGAGCCAGAAAACAATTTAATTACTGTGATATTTAATTGCCACAGTACTGCTGGATCGATACTAAAATTTGGGATTTTATACCAATACAATCATTCTCTTCTCAGCACCTGTACCAAAACAATATAGAAGCAAGTAACAGATAACATATTTCCACAAAATAAAATGTAAAAATCAATGTTTTTTCCCTCCAAAAAAGTATTCACAAAAACTAAACCCACCAGCAACACCAACCAACCTAAACACACTAACAGAATAGTGGTGCTATAATTTTTTTAAATTGTAACAACCACAATTAGACAGGGTACACATACTACAGATTAAAATCACTGGAGAGTCTTAGATGCCTTATGCTACTATTAACTGACCTCCAACCCTCCAATCTGCACCAACCTGCTGCACAATTCCCTCTATTATTCACACATTCTGGCCCTGCAAACCGCATTGTTCTGCTCCTACTGTGCCAGAACTACAGTCCAGCAAATTCTGATCCGCTCTGTCAATAGCTTTCTGGCTCCTCAGACACAGGTCCTCTATCACTGTGCATCTTCTGCCAACTGACAATGGACATCCACTCTGAACTGATCCCATCTCCTCAAGCTGCTCATTGTAATCTTTCATTTGCATGACCCACTGATCCTTTAGAAAGTACACTGCTCTTCAACTGTCCAGCATCTTCAATACCATCCAGCCATCCATTTAAAAGGTAAACCCATTTCATGCAATAGGTATAGCACAATCCCATTATTACTGCATATAGCTGAAGGAGCCTACGGTGTCCTGCATAACAGACTATCTGTGGAGCAGACCGCAGTTTGTGAGACTTGAGGACTGTGTTTCTGATACGGATGTGAACAACACTGAAGCACACTGGAACAGTCCGGTCTCATTTTGTCTTCACTCTGTACACCTTTGGCTACAAATATAACACAAGGTCATGTCATTTGCAGAAATTCTCAGATGATTTGGCACTTATGTGGTGTAAAATAAAGTTGTCTGTCTGTCTCATCAAAACAGATTAACCTAAGTAGGACATGGAAATAACCATATTTACAAAGAATTCTGAGCCAAAGAATTGCTTGGGGTTAATGCCAAAGTAGTAGCATAAGGTTTATATTTCCTAAAACTGATAGCTGGAGTTTCTACAATTAAATTCATATAAACATGTGCATATTGCAGAAAATGCATGCTGTAATAATATTTGTGGACAATGAAATCAGATGGCAGTAGGTCTTCATCTATTTTTGTTCTATTAATTTTGCATTATTTTTGTGAGACTTTGCAAAGGAGAAGGGCTGAGCCATGTGTGCTGAAGAAACTTCAAAGGAGGTACGAAGAGCAGGGTGGCAGGTCAGACCCAGCAAAACAGAGAAGGCGGCCAGCATGTTGAGTGGATGCTCGTGAGGACAGCGAATCCCCTAGAAGAGAAAGAGTAACATCTCTTGAGCCTAACAGTAGGAGTTGATCAGGGTCCTTTCTTAAAGGGACAACAAACTGCACATTCAAAGACCATTAAAAACTAATTGTGTTCATTTGTCAGTCCTTCCTCTGCTATACCTTGGGTGATTAAATTATATTTTGTATGCTGTTTGACATGATCAGGGCTGTGAAGTCAGTACACAAAAACCTTCCATTCAGACTCCAATTACTCAATTTATGGTTTCCCCAAATCCGACTCCTCGATTTGTAATTTAAGCCAATATACAGTACAAGTCGAAAGTTTGGGGTCAGCCAGAAATTTGATAGAAATTGATACCTTTAAGTCAAAAAAACATTACATTTATTTAAAAAAATATATAGCCAATGCATTGCTAATGGGTCTAATGGCTACTACTGCTTGAATTAACTATTTTTAAATTTAATATTCATATATGTCTGCAAAGCCCCATTTTCAGCAGCGGTTTCTTTTTTTCTTAATGGTAAACTCCCTTAACTTAATCTTAATTAGCCATATGTTAATGCCAAATGGTTGTTAGAGAACCCTTTCTAATTACACTAGCACAGCTGAAGTCTATTATTGTGTTAACTTGGGCTGTATGGTACTGGCCTTCCTGAAGTTCAGTTCTGGGTTTCAAAATGGCCAAAATGAAACAGCTTTCTCAAGAAACATGTCAGTGTATTTATTTATTTATTTTATTTATTTACTTACTAGCCGTCTCCTGTGGCTTCACCTGCATAGTAGTGAAACAGGACAAACTTTAAAAATCAATAAACAAACAGGTATCACTAGCTAAGTGGAGGCAAGGTCCGCTCCAAAACGTTACAAGAGATACTGTAGAGCGATTTGAACGGAGGCTGGCACGTGAGTGAGGAGGGCCCCGCCTGTCAACCCAGTCCTGATGTCACGCTTCTATCTCTCCTCGGCCTGCAGCCTCTGTCTCGGATTAGCGCGAATATATCGCTCCTGCAAACAAACTATGATTCTTAGCACGATGAGAGAAGTCACAAAATCAACCAGAATGTTCAAGCAAATTCCAGAAAAAAAACCTGATTTAAATCCGTTAAGTAGTTCTCTAATTCGCTAGCCAAGCAGAGATAAGGTATCTCCTCCAAGGCTAAAGCGTGAGTGAGGAGGGCCCCTCCCCCCGGCCCATGGGGTGTCTCTCGGTTTCGCGCAAATAAATCGGCAGCACAAGTCAACAATGATACTTGGCGCAATGAGTGAGGTCGCAAAATCAATTGGAATCTTGGAGCAAATTATAGAAAAAAACCCGATCTAAATCTGTTAAGAAGTTCTCTCGTGAAAAGCAAACAGGCATGCAGATAGGCAGACAGACAGCCATACGTTGGATTTTATTTTTATGTATAGGAGATTTATTTATTAAAATGAAGGCTATTACATGTGACAGACTGACAAGAAACTGAAAATTTCATACAAAAAGTGTCTATTACTATCTTGAGAGAAGAAGGTGAATAGGATCCAACTTTTATAGAAAAAGAAGGGGAAGGCTCACATCAGCATTTGAAATGTACATGTATTGATGACAAGGATGAAGATTCTGTTTTCAGTATGGTTAGCTGAACAAGAAAAAAAAATGCAAATAAAATATTGAATACCTTCAAACAGAATAACATGTATGCACATATTGGTATCCATGGGCCTTTAATGCCTCAAAATGCTGTAGCTTAATATATCTTTGAACATTAATTCATGTGTGGATAGTGAACATGTAAAATTTGTTATATACCTTTTCAAATGTTATTAAAACTATTTAATACAGTAATGGCGCACTTGACTTGAGCATTCATAGTTTTCATACTTTTTCTTTGTACATTTAGCTTTCGTTTGCTCAGAGGATGATGCGCTTGCTGCCTTCTGAGCAGCTCTTCTTTACTCCACCCTAGCGGGCTGCTTCTTCTCTTCTTTTGTCGGCATCTTTTTACATTAAAACTGATTAAGTAAGTGTTTGCGTTGCAATTACTTAGTATGTTTTCCTTAATTTTTCATTTACGCTGGCACTTAAGCCTTCAATCTGCCTCAAGAATGATTTAAGATATGAAGAGGTAGGGGAAGTGACAGTGAAGGTGATAGGGAATGACAACAGCGGCCGTGAAACACATACTGGCCACTGCCGAGAGTTGATTCTACAATAAAATAAAAAATACAAAGAAGAATAACCTTGGAGGTCAATCATCACCCCGAAAGCGGATAGTAGACGTCATGTAGTATGTGTGTACCAAATTTCAGGTCAATAGTACAAACAGTTTGCGTGCTACAGGTGATTTAAATTCCTGGACAGACAAACGGACAGCCACGGTAGCGTATTATATAAGAAGACTATTTCAAGTTTTAAAACTAAATATGACATTAGAAAATCCTGATATCAAATCTTACAAACCAGATAAAGTATTTTTTGTTGACACTATTCTCTTACCTAAACTTAATTTTTGTTTCATCTTATTGGCAAGCTAGCAGTAACTTTTATAAAAATATAGTTTTCCCCACAATAAAAACCATCATTATGTTAATAATTTAGTTAATCAGTACATAATATTAAAATTTAAAAATTTAAGGTAAATGTTATAAATAATGCCATCTAGACAATAATGGCATTCTGCTAAACCTATTGCATGAAATGAAACATCCAGCTGCATCTTTAACTAGATATGCAGCAAAGGGGAAACACACAAAAACTACTTTAAAACAAAATTAAAAAACAAATTCATGTATAGATTGCCATTAATCTTTTTTTTGGGAGCTAGAGCTCCTCAGTGGCATAAGGTTCAATATAGCAACAATAATTAAACAGTGCACTAATCAGAGTTTTTTTGTTTTTATATTTACTGGTTTTATGAAACAAAATTTACAATTTAATTTTTGCTTTTCAAGACACTATAATACCTACTATTTATAAGAACATGATTACAAGTGCAATTTTAACGAAATGATCAGTGTGGAAAAACACAGCAAGGAAACAATATTTTATTTGATACTGTAAATAACTAATAGAAAACAGTATATACATCCATGCCATCATCAGCCAGCACCAGCATTGCTGCAAAACAACAATGGAGTAAACCTACAGCTATGACCTACCATTGCTTGCTCCTTTCTCGTACTCCCACACATCTCTTGGTCCAGCAGCCCACAAAAGCAGCAAAAACACCAAAATGTAGCTTCTTGGCTTTTTTTTTCACCATCTTGACCTAATCATATATAGCTGATGAACTGTTTGCCATCCTCCAAAGCAAAATGAATGCATATGCTAACTACTAGTGTATCCATTTTCTCATTTAATACCAGGAATTCTCTCTCAAATACAACATTTTTATCGTTGGTGATGCAGATGGCTTGTGCACAAACATATCAAGGTGCGCAAGCATGGTGTTTCAGAGGACCCATAAGCTTGCACTATAAATTTAAAACGGCTGTTACAGACACAAATCAAATGTATGTTTTTATTGTATAATATTAACAATAAGAGCAGCTCACTACTCAAAACGGTAACTTTGCAAGGCAGCTGGTATCGAACTCACGACCTCTTGATTACAAGTCAGCAGTTCTTAACGCTGCACCATGGAAGCTGTCGTATTATACTTGTACCTTTTATGAAAGTGTTTATTTGATATTTGGACTTCAGCCTTCACACATTCTACAGTTCATGTCTACATTTTGTCATTTATTACTAAAACATGAAAAACATTTCTGTTTTAATGATGTGTTTACATAGATTGCTGTAGACACAGAACAAACATGAAATGCATGTGTTCCAAATAACGATATATGTTTTACTCTATACAACTTTAAGTACCTCACTCCCAGATAATCAAGGCTTGAGCTGGGAGAACTTTACCCTTTCTGCGGTGGTGGGGTGGGGTGGTATTGCAGGCTGCTTGTGCTAATCGACACATTTACAAGACAAGAGACGCTGACGGAGGGGTGCGAAGAGATTTAAGGTGGGCCGGAATTATGAGTTGTTTCGTAGAATAAAAGTGAAAAAAAAACCTACTAACTTTTACAAGTCTTATAAATGTAAACCGGCTGTTACAGACACAAATCAAATGTATATGTTTACTGTATAATATTAACAATAAGAGCAGCTCACTACTGAAAACAGTAAATACAGGACGCAGTCAGGATCGAACCGGGGGACTCTTGATTACAAGTCAGCAAGTCTTGCCACTACACCACAGAAGCTGTTGTATCGACCTTGAACCTTTTGTGAAAGTGTTTATTTGATCTTTAGACTTCAGGCTTCACACATTATATAGTTTATGCCTGCATTTTGTCATTTATTACTAAAATATGAAAAACGTTTCTGTTTTAACAATGTGTTTACACAGATTATTGTCGAAACGGAACACACATTAAATGCATGTGTTCCAAATAATCTATTATTTCCACTCTAAAACTCCAGCACTTCACTCCTAGATAATCAATCAAGGCAGAAACTGGGAGAACTTCTTGCCCGTTCTGAGGCGGTGGGGGGGATGGTATAGCAGGCTGCTTGGGCTTATCGACACATTTAGAAGACACTGACAGAGAGGTGCGAAGGAATTTAAGGTGGGCCAGATTTACGAGTTTTTTCTTTGGCTCTGGTAATGCTAGTGTTAACAGAATGAAACAGACCATCCAATAAAATCAAATCCTGTGCAAAGGTTTTTAAAGGGAAAGCAAATAATTAGGAGCAGTTTAACTTTCTTGTCCCAATCCACTGCATGCTCAAGTTATAAGCCGGCATACATTTGTAAGTGCTTTAACTACAATCCAAATTGGAAAGGAAAAATGGACATAATTTATACAAACACTGAAATCTGAGGGCTATGCGGGACATTTTATTCAATCCTGCTCCAGTAGGGATTCTAAATAATTCTCATTTTCCCCACAAAGAATCAGACTCAGTCCCACGTGCTTCCCCCACTCATACACAGTTTTGTTCTTTGCACATGTTTATAAATTCAACTCAATCACAGCCCTGTCCGCTGTTGAACATGATTTTACAGGATACATTATATGGATTACAGTGGAGATTTAATTCCCCTCCAGCACAAAGACAAGCAACGTTTCTCCCACTGGATTAAAATATATCCCACACTGCTAAACATTAAAGAAGGTACCAGAAATCCCACAATTCTTCAAAGGAATAGAAGTTCTCTCTCTGAAATCACTGAAAATACAGTAGTCCTACTGTGCAAAAAAGAAGTGTTAAAATTTCACGTTAAGTCTATCAGACTTAAAACTATTAGCTTATAATAGGTAATGGATTCCTACTATCTTACTGTTCATAATCAAATCCTACATTGTCACACAAGGTGCAACCCACTTTTGGTTTAACAGAGAGAGTGGAACCTCGGTTCACGTGTACAAATCGGTTTACGACCAAAAAGTTCGCCAAACTTTTGCCTCGGTTCACAATCACACACTCAGTATACAAACAAGCCAGTTTCCCTTTCAGTTTGTACATGTTCAGTCTCTCCCTGTGCATTTCCTGTGCAGCGAGCAGGAGAGAGCGAGACAGCGTGCGACAGACACACACACAGGCAGCCGGAGAGAGAGCCGCGCACACACACAGGCAGCCGGAGAGAGAGCCGCGCACACACACAGGCAGCCGGAGAGAGAGCCGCGCACACACACAGGCAGCCGGAGAGAGAGCCAGGCACACACACAGGCAGCACGAGAGAGAGCCAGGCACACACACAGGCAGCACGAGAGAGAGCTGGGCTCATAAGGTAGGAAGGCAGTTAAAGAATGCACTGGGCTTGATTTTGTTTTCACTTCTGTTTACAGCGATCGGTTTGTAGCATGCATTGTTGCAATGTTACTTTTCTTGGTGGTTTATTAAATTACAGATTTTTTCAAATGTTCATTTTTTTTCCCTGTGCTTAAAACTCATTAAAAAAAGTGTTTTTAGCCAGCGGTTGGTAGCGCTATAGCGCGAACTATTGCAGTGTTAGTGTTCTCTGTTGTTCAAGGTTTTCTCAGTGTTATTTAATGTTTTTACATTTAGTTTACTATTATGCTGTGCATTCTATGGTTTAATTAACGGTATTATATTATATGCTTAAAAACTTAAAAAAAAAATGCATATTTACATACAGTTCGTATGATCTGGAACGGATTAATTGTATTTACATACAATCCTATGGAGAAATTGCTTCGGTTCACGACCAAATCGGTTTACGACCAGTGTTTTGGAACAAATTATGGTCGTGAACCGAGGTTCCACTGTATACAACTTTTTTAAAAAATTTTTTAAATAAAATGCATATACACACACACAAATATTATATACAGTATACATTTTTATTTATTTACTAGACATTAAGACTGTTACAATAACGGGCGCTAGAATAGTAGTGCATAAACATAAATAGGAACAGTCTATATTAAATGGCAAAGGACCATCTATTTTCTGTTACAGTAATACTGGCTTGTATGTGGCTGTAATATGCGTCACTGTATTGTGTGCCTTTAATTTTCTCTCACAGTTATATGTCTCTCCAGCAAGTATTTTAATCTGTGCTGGCGTGCAGCTGATTATTGTATGTATGGCGTCTCCCCAGCAATGGATCTTGTGTGCGTGCAAATAAAACTACTTTTAAAAGTCATCCTATTGTAATATCATGAAAATTTGTATATTTAGGAAAACACTTTACCGGGCCAAGTTTGTTAATGGCAAATCTGACATCCTCAGAGTGAACACTTGCACAACAACAAACACTAATCCCACCTCTTTGGGGAAGCTGGTCTCCGCGTCTCAGTACCCGATTGGATTTTTCATGCGTTATGTTTTAGGTCTTACCTCATTTACCGAAATCCGATTGGATCGGCCGCGCGATATTTTATAGGTCCCGCCCTCTCTGTCTTGTGTGACGCGTCAGGCGGCCTTTGAAGCATCGCACCGTGCCCCGCGCATGCGCACTTCACCAGAAGAGACACACACGGACACATGGACGCAGACAGGGATTCTATTAAAGAGAATTTACACACACACACCAGCCACAGCACCTGTCAAAGAAAGTCAAAAAAATAACACACTATTTGCTATCTCTTGTCCTAAGTGTACCTTCAGTGCCTTTCCTTTGTATTTTGTGTGTGTGAAGGTCTCTTAATTGGGGAGTCAGTTCCTTTAAAGCCTGCTATTCAGATAGTGTCCTTATTTTTGAAGCGCCTTTCTTACCTCCTGTCCGGTTTTAAACTTTCTGTCTTGAAGGCAACTCTCTGAGTGCGTACAATGCCTCCTACGTGCATCTCACATTCACACTTGTTCTTTCGTCGTCTCACCAATGCCAAACTGACCAATCAAACTGTTCAGAAGGTGTGCACACACAGCCCTTAGCGTTTTATTACATTTAAAACATGTCTTAAATTTTGCATAGAAAAAAATATGCATATAGGTGGTCTATTGCATTCTCCCTTTTTTCATATTTTACAGTATACACATTTTTTGTTCTGGAAGTAATTTGGAATTTTGGCATAGGTAGATAGCAACTGCACCGACTGACAATAAATAAATACATTTAATTCAAAGCATTTGCATGTCAGTAAACGTCTTTCGAATCCAATTAATTAACAGAAAAGAAGACCCGGACTCATTGGTTTCAAAGGAAAATGTGCGCTGTCATATCTCTGAGAAGAGTTCTAGTATCATGTCGGACATAATGCAATGCAATATAGTGCGGTGTAACTGTTAACCAGAAACTAAAACGTATATAAAACTGTCAGCAAGTGAGTAGGTTTTCGAGTTGTGTTTTTTAAAGAATGGAGATGTAAACAGCAGTGAGATCTTGCCACTCATTGACACTGTGAATTAACACTACCATATTTTTTAAAGCTTTTAATTATATATTTTTATTTTTTTGCATTTTTAAATCCATTATTGATTTCCCCATAACTTCCATCCATCCATTATCCAACCCGCTGAATCCGAACACAGGGTCACGGGGGTCTGCTGGAGCCAATCCCAGCCAACACAGGGCGCAAGGCAGAGAACCAATCCCGGGCAGGGCGCCAACCCACCGCTGGACACACACACACACACACACACACAAGCACACACTGGGGCCAATTTAGAATCGCCAATTGACCTAACCTGATAAATAAAAGTGAATTAAAATTATCTTTAACCTTATGGTCCACGTTAAATCTCGACAGGAAATTGCTAGTAAATTCATCAAAAACGTAGCAGGAGTTCCCAACCAATACTTTAATCCTTCGACTTATTGTATCATTGATATTTAATTGTAGAATGCCCGTAGGAACCAAAATTACCTTTAGATTAAGCAAACGACGATTACATTTTGAATTCAAAATATAATGATGTCAAATATTTATCTTATAATTAATTAAACGTTAATCTACCGTAACCAAATATTTACATAAACTCACATATCCATAATCATTTCCTTAAAAAACGTTTAAGCAAAAATAAAATTGGTTATAACAAAATAATTTAAATGTTTAACAAAACACTGTCTACATTGTTTGAAAATGTTTCATACAGAGAATACCGTTTTTCATCTTATAAGTCACCTGCTTACAGCATATTGTGTGACATGTGTTCGCGACACATGGCAAAAAATGTTGACAATCCCCAAACACGACACATTTACTAGCACAAGTTCGACAACGTCGTAATACGGATCATTCGTTAAACGTAGCAATTAAAAATGCTTCATAAGGCGTAACCTTTGTGCAATAAACAAATACATTTAAGCGCAATCAAATGCAAAATGGACGATCAGGTTGAGTGGTTTCAACGTCCGGATAAACACTTTTTAAAACGTACCGCCTTTCCAAAAGGAAACAAGCTTTGGATATAGGCCATGCATTTTCATAGTTATATGTAGTGCATGCCTCATTCGACTTCTAAAAATCATTTTGGCGTCCAATATTCTCATTTTTGTCAGTGATCACAAACCTAAATATTAAATTGTAAAAGCACAGTAACATAAGATTAGCATTAAAATGTAAAAATTCCAAGATGAGCAAACCTTCAGCAATGACTGGGGTTTCCACTGCACTTCATACCACAACAGACAATTAAATCTACAAAGAGTTTCACGGCTGTGTTGAATTAACGTCCTATCTCTGACTACTGCCACTTACCTGTCAAGGCGATTCTTCTTGCTATGTCAAGCTTACGTTGGCACCGGCTTAAAACAGGCGGCGAGGAGGAAGAAGGAGAAGAGGAGAACAGAGGATTCTTGCTTACAGATACTGGAAATTTTTTGCCAAACAGTTTAGTCCAATTATATTATAACAAATCCTGAAATTTCATCATCCCGTGTATTATCCGTAGTATATTTCTCTTGCTTTTCTTCTTTATTTAGTTCATTACTTTAGTATTGCTTTCTGCTTAAAGCCGAATCCATCTGTCTCAAGATCGCTAGGCTGCAGAGCGCCAAACGCGCTAACCTATCAGTGTTAGGGACACTGAGCTTACGCAGATCCCGAGGACGCAAAGAGCCGGGGATTCTACCAATCAGAGCTCGCGTTTTGTTCGTGTCGTAGAATAAGGACATGTGAGGAAGAATTCTTTGTTCTCAGGTGGACGGGTTTGTACTTTTTAAAGTTGTGGTAAATGGCCTCCAGTATTTTAATATACTAGCACGTAATGTACCCTTATAACTACGCATAAAGTCATTTTGTGTATGCGTTGGAGTTGAAACGAAGGAGAAATTACATCAACTGTAAACCTACAAGCATTTAGAAAGTTTACATCGATATAACCATGCTTTTAATGATTTGATTCAAAATAGGGGAAACAATGTTTAACATTTGCGCGATTATACATTCAAGTATAAAACCAGCTGAAATGCATTCTTACTTTTTTCTATTTTTATTACACTGGCGGCGATTGATGTCGTAATAAGTTGGGCAGTTAGACGAGTAACAACCGCCAGCAGCTTTCTGCGAATCCGCAACCGTTAACAGACCATTTGTATGCTACACACCTTCCACCATGTCCTTGCTTTGCTCTCAGTGACCAGTATTTGGTGTTCTTTCTCCTGGTGGCAACGTAACCTGTTGTTGGTTCAGTTATGTTTACCAAACTTGTGCATGTACATTCAAATACGGAACAAGTTTTTCAAGTAAAATCGTTTGAGACTGGTAAAAGATAAACCGTTAAGGGTATGAATGTTTAAATAATGTGACTTCCCCAATCTACGGATGGGTCGAATTATAAATTCTTAAGCTTAGATGTATGTGTTTTAACCATATTTTATTACTTACCTAGCAACCCCTAAATGGATTAAAGGGTTTTAGCTAATGGATGAATGTGTAATACAATTTATGAATACAGTATCAGATTATGTAAATGGATAAATTAACTGGATCTAATTTTATTTTTTCTTCTATACTAGTATGAATACTCCTGTTTTAAAAGCCAAGTGCAATTTTCCTAGCCTTTAGCATGGGTAACTGTAAAATAACCGGACCTTTATGGCATATGGGGCTACTCAAAATATTTCCCAAGTAATAAGTGATATTAGAAATGAAATGTGTCATCACTGATAAGATCAATTTAAAAGGCATTTCCAAATAAAAACAGAGAACACAAATTACACCAGACTTTTACTAAGACAATGAGGAAATTGTAAAATGGCTTGTAAGCTATGTGTAGAGTACAGGATACAGTATTTACAGACTATCACTGGTTATAAGTAAAATAAAACAGTACAGTATTAGTAATGATTATGATTGTACAAATCAGTCAAACTCAGTTAGGTATGTGTGACTTAATGTCCGAATGCATGGGTCATATTTAAAAATATTTAATAGGGCAAATAATTTATTTTAATTGGGGTTCAGAATATAGTTTGTTTCAAGAAAATACATTTTAAGATAAAGTCCATGGACCACATCAAGTCAGCTGTAAAACTCTTAAAAGAATGGACAAACCAGTGTGTCACACATTTCACGTCATTTATAGATGGTAACACTTGCTTTAGGTGACAACAGTCATTCATGTTTCCAATCCCCAAAGTAACAGAACAAAGAGAATGAATGATCTTTATCCTTTTGCTTTAACCTCTGCTCCAGTTAAATTTCTGAAGAAGCATATGAGAAAAAAAAGAAACATTACTTTGCAAATGTGTTAGGCCTCCCATGAAAAGTATTTTTAATGCTTGTGAAAATGATGTATAATATAAGAATAAGGACAAATTAACATTGGTACATTATAAAAGTATTAAGGTTGTCTTGCATCGTTAAAATAAGTGAGCATTTATGGTCTCTAAAAATGTAAAGCCGATGAAGTTCACATTGGTACACGTTTGCATACAATCATTTTTTAAGTAGTCCTATGATAAATTATTTCAGGCTTCTTGCACAATTTTTGAAAGATTTGTGAAAAGTTGTTCTTGTCACACCCACCAAACAACAACCCACATGGACAGGCATTAATGTATTTCTTGTGTGTCTTCTTCTAACATACTGACATTTTTCAGAAACAAAGATTTCAAATTTGGATTTATCATTTAATGAGACATTTTGCCACTGAATGTCATTTCATCTTTCATATACAACATCCTCTTCTGTTTGTTGCCTTTTTACAAGAATTTCTTACTGCAAAACATACCACAAGACCATTTTTTTTAAGATTTTATTATGTGGCTACAGCATATAGTTTGGTGCCAAATACTGAGGTAGCACTTCATTGGATTTCTTTCTGTCTTTTTAAGGAAGTGACATTTAAGTACCCTTCATCAGATGCAAAGTGCATTTTGTGTCTTCTAGTGCTTTTTCTGCCTTTAGCTTTCCCAGTTCTTATTTTTTAATGACTAGGGGGCTCTGAACGCACGCTAAGGAGAAGTGGTTAGATAATCTGCTGGCGAGCTGCTTGTTCTGCTTGTCGTTGTTTTAAGAGCTGGGAGCACATGAAGTGTGTCTGCCAAAAGTGTTCCAACAACTGCTAGATTAGATGTCCGTGAGCTTGTTTTAAATGTTGTCTCACTGCCTCGTCTCTCGTGGGGCATCAAATTGTCTTCCGAGAAGATCATGTCTCGTCTCCCTAGTCTCCCTCCCAAGATTTTTTTTTATAATAGAGAGATAGTTTGAACACCACATCTTGAAAGTCCATTTTATTGAGCTATTACTTGCTGATGAATAACTACAGTATGATTTTGTGACTGTCAAAGTATGTTAGCAAAGGCATGTTACCATCCAATGCACACATTTATTTGTCAGATTACACCAGCAGTACACCTGGTTTCTCTCATTACTACCTCATTAATCTGAATCAGATATACTGCTCGTGGAACGTAACATACTTGGAATAGCTGGGATGAAATCATTTACATGGGTAGCCTAAAACATTTGCACAGTACTGTCAATGTTATCAGGGTATTTTGGTTTCCTTACACATTGCAACACAGTTATTTGGTGTCTCTAAGTTGGCAGAAATGAGTTAAGTTTTGTGTATGCTCTCTGAAGTACATACTGTTGCTCCCTTATAATCCCCTATTGGAATAAGGGGTTAATGAAATATACAGTGGACCCTTGACTTACAAACTCAGTTTGTTTGCAAGGGCTGGTTGTAACTCAAGTTGGTTGTAAGTCAAGACAATTTTTTCCATAAGAAATAATGGAAATGCCCTTAATGCGTTCCGAACCGCCCACAGCAACACATACTTAACTTTTTTTAATAGAAAAGGGTTGTATAATGTGCATAATTTACCAAAAACACCAATACTTTTTCTAATGTACTAACCAAAAAGTTATAAAAAGTGCCTAGCTTACCAGAAACAACAATTTCATACTGTACTCACCATTTAAGTTGACATCTTTGGCTTGCAGGAAGGAAGGAGGAGGAGAATGAAATTAGGGATGCACCGATACCACTTTTTTGGAAAACGAGTACGAGTACGAGTACTTGCATTTCAGTACTCGCCGATACCGAGTACTTAATAAAAACATGATTTAAATTTACAGGTAACAGCTTTAGTCATATAATTTAACAAAAAAAACAAGGGACTAGTTTGGAATTAAGAACATTTATTTAAAATGAAAAGCATGTTGTATGCAACATATTACAGAATAAATAATTATAAAAAAAAATTTAAACAGTGACAGTGCAACTCAAGTATTTTTTTCAGTTTGTTGTAAACTCAGCCGCTTTGGACAACACAAGGGGCATTAATAAACATCTTTGCTATTTAGTGCACAATATTTGAATAAACTAACAACATCCACCAACATAGAACTGTGGCAGTCAGTGCAACTGAGGTAGGTATTAACATCAAGTCTAAGACGACTCACTTAATGGAGCCTATTTAGAAAAAGTGAGTGGCAGGTTTTTTTTTAAGAAAAGTAGCTTTTCTGCATTATCAGCAGTCAGCCTGTTTCTGTTTTCATCTATAATGTGTGACACTGAGCTAAAAAGCCTTTCACTTTCCACACTGCTACATGGGGCTGAGACGTATTTCTGGGCCATTTTAGCCAAAGTGGGGAACCTGATTTTGTTGACACCCCAGTACTTCAGAGGACTGTCTTCACGAGGGCTTGGGGCCTCTCCGAGGTATGTGTCGAGCTCAATGGCAGCATCTGCTGCCAGCGGCTGTGCTGCCTGGGGCTGCTCCTTAGCGATTTCTTCAAATACAGTGTCCAGACTGCTGCTAGTGCTGGCCTGGGCCTTGACGAACAGTTTAGCAGGAGGTTCTGCAGCTTCTGCCCGACTCCCCTCTGCCTCAGCTCTGGACATCATCTGCAGCTCCTGCTTCAGGTGCAGCTTGGCCTCCGGAGCAGTGTTGTTGGAGAAGAAGCGATCTTTATACCTGAATAAAATTCATGAATGTATTAATATGTGGAAAAATAGGACTGATTTTAGTTTCCCCTAAACCACTGTCACAAATGCCAGCCATTTGGCTTTCTGGTAGTAATAAGGGAAATATATTTCATATTATATATATTGCATACATTTGTATTTGTGTATTTTAGTTACAAAAATATAATATAATATTTCAGATGGAAATTAATCTTACATTTAGTACTGTAGTTTATCATTGAATACCTATAGCACACAGACTTTACCTTGGGTCAAGTATGGTGGAGATGAAGTACAGTGGGTTGGTCTCGACGTCACTGAAGCCCTTCTTGACAGCTGCCAGTAAGGTTGCTTTCATTGTCTTGACGCCGTGGTCCTCGTCTGTTTCCCTGTTTAGAAGTCTCACTAGCACAATCACAGCTGGGATGACATCAGAGGCTAGTGCGTCGTAGTTGCTCACTTTTTTAGTTAGTTCCTCAAAGAGGGCGAGGATGGCAACAGTCTTCTCCATAAGAGCCCATTGGTGAGCGGTGAGATAGTCCGGAAGTTCATGCTCGGACACATACACCCCCAGCACTTGCTTTTGCTCAATGAGGGACTGGAGCATGTAATACGTGCTGTTCCTGCGCGTCTGTACGTCCTGCTGCAGTCTCTTTATTGGCTGGTTGAGCTGTCCCTGAATGTCCTCGAGGCGGGAGTAGACTAAGGCGGAATGTTTAAAATGCCCAACTATTTTCCGCCCCACTGCTATAGCATCAGCTATGCTCCTCTGTGCTAATAAGCCCTTGTGAACAGCCAGTTGGAGCGTGTGCACGACACACGGCAGACTTGGGAGCCCTACGTCATTCATGGCTTTAATCATGTTTTTGGCATTGTCACGAAGCACAACATGTACTGATGTTTTAGGTATACCCCATGTCTGGAGCATTTCCTCAAACACATGCGCTATAGCCTGGCTGGTGTGCGAGCCGCGGAATTGTTTCGCATGTAATATGGCTCGTTGCGGCGTGTAACTCTCGTCTATCCACTGGGAGGTTAGACTAATTAGCGACACGGGGCTAACACTGCTTGTCCAAATATCCGTGGTGAAACTAAACGCAGAGGAGGCTTGCAGTAGGCTGTGGATATGTTTTTTCACGGAGTCGTGTAGTTTAGGCAGCTCCGCGTCAGTCATGTAGCGGCGGCTTGGGACATCATATCTGGGCTCCAGAACATGGAGGAGACGCAGGCATCCCACATTTTCTACCTCCGAGAGTGGCTGGTCACTCAATGCAATGTACTCGATAATTGCCTGTGTTATTTTCACAGCACGTGGATTGTCTCTGGACATTTTCTCTCGTCTTGCAAGAGTTTGCTGCAGCGTGGGTTGTGTTGGTTTAGAAGCGTGGGTAAACTCTTTGTACTCGTTGTTGTGTTGGGATTTTAGGTGCTTGATTAAATTACTTGTGTTAAATGCGCTACCTTTTGAGCCTCCTCTGGACAATTTCGCTGAGCACAATTTGCAGTCCGCCTTTGTTTTGTCGTCTTCATTCACTTTGAAATAGTTCCACACGGCTGACATGTCTCGCCTCGCCTTCTCCCCGCTCAAACATAGACATTTCTCAGACCATGGTATCGGTCCCCGGTATCGGGGGACTTTTAACGAGTACGAGTACTTTAGAAAATGTGGTATCGAGGCCGATACCAGATACCCGTTTCGGTATCGGTGCATCCCTAAATGAAATGGAAGGTGGTTATTGTTTGGAAGGAGTTTCCTTATACAAATCTTTTCTTTGTAAAATTGTCGAGATGGTGGATTTCAACATGCTGTACATATTAGTCAGATCGGTCACATGAACGCCACTCTCATATTTCCACACAATTTCCTTCTTCGTTTCGATTGTGATCGCTTTCTTTACCTTCGCTTCCTTCTTTAGCAATTATCGAAATAAATTATATAAAACACTGCACTGACCGAAATTACGTCCACAAACACATGTATCTGGGCTCCGACTGATGCTTACAAATGCTCTCGGCTGTTTGTTTACAATCGCACAAGCGGATACATGTGACCGCATTCGGGTCGTAACGCAAGATGTTGGTCGTAATTCAAAACAAAAATTTTGGTCGTAAAGCAAGTTGTTCGCATGTCAGGCCGGTCGTGTATCAAGGGTCGACTGTAATTGGGTTATTAATACAATGTCAAAGGTAATTTTTATATTAATTGTAGCAATGCTTTAAATGCAAGACAATTCCATCAAATGCACAAAAAATATAGTCATGTGACTTGAATGATAAATGCTCCTGCCATAAAAGCCTAAGCTAAATTGAACACTTTCATATCTGAAATTTGCAGGTTACGTAGTTAAGTAAGCTTCACTAACATATTTTTCTGAAGAAAGGAAGCTTC
Source organism: Erpetoichthys calabaricus (assembly GCF_900747795.2). NCBI lineage: Eukaryota > Metazoa > Chordata > Cladistia > Polypteriformes > Polypteridae > Erpetoichthys > Erpetoichthys calabaricus. The sequence continues at coordinate 128,952,995 of NC_041399.2, forward strand.
TTTAGAGTGTATAGCAATATTCTTGAGATGTTCCATATTTAAACTTTCTTTTTCTGTGATGTTTTCTTTTTGCTAATAATTGACTGACTTTTTGATTTTTCTCCATCTTTGCCTATCCTTCATATTCCCCTTCCTCCACCCCCTGTCCTCAACAGCTATCAATATACTGTCCTCCCACCTGAGCCTTAGTATTCACCTAACAATCTCTCTGTGACAGACCATCTTTAGATTCTCAATAAGCTGCCTTTTGTTTTTCCTTATCACATGCCCGTTCATCTCAATTCATCTTCTCAAATTTCTTCACTAATCTTTGCCACTCCTGCCATTTTCCTAACATCTTGTAACATCCTCATTTGTAGAAGTTGACCGTCATTCAGCCGGGGTCGCTACAGTAAGAGCTTGTTCACTTTTCAGCGAGGTGCTTGTTTGTTAACTCCATATGTCGCCATTTTCCTTCCTTAGAGCTTCTTCCTTTTGAAATATAACCATTTTTTCTGTGGGCTTTCGCTCACGACCACAGCGACGAGGGTCAGCCCTTTGGAGTTTTTGTTGAATGCTAGTCTGCATTTCTTCACTACTGTAAATCACTTCTTCTAAGCAATCTCTCTGGGCACTCTCTTCTTCATTTTGAAGCAAACTATCTGGCTCTAAACCCTTTAACTGGAGACTATCAACCTGCTCCTGCAATGCTCCCACACCTGAAAGAATTGGACCTGGCTCTGTCATCTTACTCAGTGAAAGAGTAAAAAAGAAAACACTTGTATACACAAATAAACCTAATACAATACAAAGATATCAATATCCCTTAGTAACAATGTTAAAGAATTATATCAATTTTAAAAGCCTTGAATTAACTATGATTCTGTCCAAAAATTACAAATGAACAATCAGTCAGATATTTCACAGTTCCCTTGTAAGAGCAAACGCTAAACCTTTAAACAGTAGTTACAGAATAGTCCAAATAGCCAAATTCTATCAAAGGGTCAGGGTTTATCCCTCTTCATACATATACACACATATATAAACCGTTTCTTTTTCTCTTAACTTTACTAATATATACAGCCCCTTTTTTAATGTTAACAGTACTCACGGTGACGTTATAACCGTTTACGCCTGCATTTGACCATCGCACCAAAATCCATTCGTCAGCTGCCGCTAATATTTAAAAATCCCTTGCTGAAGTCCTCGTATTGAAATTCTTAAACTGTACTTTCTTTTCCTTTGTAAAGTGGAAACTGAGCGTCACCACTTCGCCTTTAAACTCCGTTGCAAATCAGACGAATCACCGGCGCTTCACCTTTAACTCCGTTACGATGGGTACGAATCACCAGCGCTTCACCCGCGACTTCAATTCGGCAGGACGACAGGACACGATGAGTGGTCAAGCTCTTACTGTAGCGACCCCGGCTGAATGATGGTCAACCCTCAGACTGATGGTTTATGAATGTTTATTTTCGTTTCCGTAACCTTGTTTCATAAACACACCGTAAGAGCTATAAAAGGCAAAGTACAAATAAAAGGCATATAAATAACTTAACATAAACATTCGTAACATTTGTTTTACATATAACAGAGAAATTAATACCTTGTTCACTTTTCAGCGAGGTGCTTGTTTGTTAACTCCATATGTCGCCATTTTCCTTTCCTATTCCCGGCAAACTGCACAATTAATTATGCAAACCAGGAAACTCAATAACTTATCAAAATAAAAGTCACGCAAATGCTGCGATTCAAGCCCTGCTGAAGTATCATGTGTCCTTTACATCATTGCTCAGTCTTACTTTCTGTGAGAGACCCTAGCCCATCTCAACATTCCAATTTCAGTTTTTCCCGTTTCTCTTCCTCTCTTTTCCTAATTGCCACTGTCTCTGGACCGTACATTAGCATGGGCCTCATTACTGTTGAATAGATCTTTACTTTTATTCTACTTGACATCTTTTTATCACATGCTTCCCATGACTCCTCCAATCACTGTCCCTTTCTGCCTTTATTCTCTTATATATTTCCACTTAAACAGTACAGTGCAGTGACAGAGACACTCTGTTGTAAAAATGACGCTGTTCTTCCTATAAGACGTAAAACAAACGTCATGAGAAGATCCCCGAGCATCATTCATAAAGAGTAGGGTGTTATCCTAATGTCCTGGGTAAATTGTTCACCTTAGTCATTCTGGCCCCCTAATAAACCCCTGTCTCTAACTGGCTATCTCTAACCCCTTCACCACCTAACAACTGATGTGTGTTGAACAACAACAACATTTATTTATATAGCACATTTTCATACAAAAAATGTAGCTCAAAGTGCTTTACATAATGAAGAAAAGAAAAATAAAAGATAACATTAATTAACATAGAATAAGATTAAGGTCCAATGGCCAGGGAGGACAGAAAAAACAAAAAAAAAACTCCAGACGGCTGGAGAAAAAAATAAAATCTGCAGGGGTTCCAGGCCACAAGACCGCCCAGTCCCCTCTGGGCATTCTACCTAACATAAATGAAATAGTCCTCTTTGTATTTAGGGTTCTCACGGAAGGACTTGATGATGATGGTCATGCAGACTTTTGGCTTTTAATCCATCAATGTTGGAACATCACGGTGCTTTGAGTAGATGGTGGTGGCGCAGGCCGCCACCACAAAGAAACCGGAAGAAGAAACAGAAGAGAGAGTAGGGATTAGTACGGATTTTAGAGCCACTATGAATAGTTATTATAATGAATTGAATATACAGAGTATCAGGATTAAATTAAAGTGAAGTTTTGAGAAAGCCATGTTAAAATGTGTTTTTAGCAGTTTTTTAAAGTGCTCCACTGTATTAGCCTGGCGAATTCCTATTGGCAGGTTATTCCAAATTTTAGGTGCATAACAGCAGAAGGCCACCTCACCACTTCTTTTAAGTTTTGTTCTTGGAATTCTAAGGAGACACTCATTTGAGGATCTAAGGTTACGATTTGGAATATAAGATGTCAGACATTCCGATATATAAGATGGGGCAAGATTATTTAAGGCTTTATAAACCATAAGCAGTATTTTAAAGTCAATCCTGAATGACACAGGTAACCAGTGTAGTGACATCAAAATTGGAGAAATGTGCTTGGATTTTCTTTTCCTAGTTAGGATTCTAGCAGCTGCATTCTGCACTAGTTGCAAACGATTTATGTCTTTTTTGGGTAGTCCTGAGAGGAGTGCGTTACAGTAATCTAGTCGACTGAAAACAAACGCGTGAACTAATTCCTCAGCATCTTTCAATGATATAAGAGGTCTAACTTTTGCTATGTATCTTAAGTGAAAAAATGCTGTCCTAGTGGTCTGATGAATACAGTAATCCCTCCTCCATCGCGGGGGTTGCGTTCCAGAGCCACCCGCGAAATAAGAAAATCCGCGAAGTAGAAACCATATGTTTATATGGTTATTTTTATATTGTCATGCTTAGGTCAAAGATTTGCGCAGAAACACATGATGTTGTAGAGAGACAGGAACGTTATTCAAACACTGCAAACAAACATTTGTCTCTTTTTCAAAAGTTTAAACTGTGCTCAATGACAAGACAGAGATGACAGTTCAGTCTCACAATTAAAAGAATGTAAACATATCTTCCTCTTCAAAGGAGCAAAAAAATCAATAGGGCTGTTTGGCTTGTAAGTATGCGAAGCACCGTGGCACAAAGCTGTTGAAGGCGGCAGCTCACACCCCCTCCGTCAGGAGCAGAGAGAGAGTGAGAGTGAGAGAGAGAGAGCCTGATAAAAAAATCAATACGTGCCCTTTGAGCTTTTAAGTATGCGAAGCACCGTGCAGCATAGTTAAAAGCTGCACACAGAAGGTAGTAACGTGAAGATAATCTTTCAGCATTTTCAGACGAGCGTCCGTATCGTCTAGGTGTGCGAACAGCCCCCCTGCTCACACCCCCTACGTCAGGATCACAGATAGCGCAAGAGAGAGAGAAAGAAAAGTAAGCTGGGTAGCTTCTCAGCCATCTGCCAATAGCGTCCCTTGTATGAAATCAACTGGGCAAACCAACTGAGGAAGCATGTACCAGAAATTAAAAGACCCATTGTCCTCAGAAACCCGCGAAGCAGCGAAAAATCCGCGATATATATTTAAATATGCTTACATATAAAATCCGCGATGGAGTGAAGCCGCGAAAGGCGAAGCGCGATATAGCGAGGGATTACTGTATGCGATTTAAAATTCAGATTACAGTCAACAGTTACCGCTAAGCTTTTTACCTCCGTCTTAACTTTTAATCCTAATGCATCCAGTTTGTTTCTAATAGCCTCATTGTATTCATTATTGCCAATCACTAAAATTTCAGTTTTCTCTTTATTTAGCTTTAGAAAATTACTGTTCATCCATTCAGAAATACAAGTAAGGCATTGTGTTAGTGAATCAAGAGAATCGGGGTCATCAGGTGCTATTGATAAATACAGCTGTGTGTCATCAGCATAGCTGTGGCAGCTCATGTTGTGCCCTGAGATAATCTGACCTAACGGAAGCATGTAGATTGAGAAGAGCAGCGGACCCAGGATAGAGCCTTGTGGAACACCATATATATGATATCATGTGTCTTTGAGTTGTAATTACCACAACTAACAGAGAATTTTCTCCCTGCCAGGTAGGATTCAAACCAATTTAAGACACTGCCAGAGAGGCCCACCCATTGACTAAGACGATTTCTAAGAATATTATGATCAATAGTGTCAAATTCGGCATTCAGATCTAGGAGAATGAGAACAGATAAATGGCCTCTGTCTGCATTTACCCGCAAGTCATTTACTACTTTAACGAGTGCAGTTTCTGTGCTGTGATTTGTTCTAAAACCTGAATGAAATTTATCAAGAATAGCATGTTTATTGAGGTGCTCATTTAACTGCATAATGACTGCCTTCTCTAGAATTTTACATAAGAAAGGCAGGTTAGAGATGGGTCTAAAATTTTCAAGAGCAGAGAGGTCAAGATTATTTTTCTTAAGTTGGGGTTTAACTACAGCAGTCTTAAGACAGTCTGGGAAGACCCCCGTATCTAGTGACGAATTTACTATGTCAAAAATATTATCAATTAGCACGCCCAATACTTCTTTGAAAAAACTTGTTGGTATTGGGTCAAGAACGCAGGTGGAGGGTTTCAGTTGAGAAATAATTTTATGTAAATCAGGTAAATCTATCCTGGTGAAAGAATTTAATTTGTTTATAACGGAGTACTGGGGCTTAGAAGGATCCGCAGTGTTGGGGAGATATACTATGTTATTTCTAATATCATTCATTTTTTGATTGAAAAATACAGCAATAGTCTCACAGGTTTTACTGGAAGTATTTTGGAGGCATACCTTTGAGTTACCTGGGTTTAGCAGACGATCAATCATAGAGAATAAGACTCTGGGATTACTAGCATTGTTATGTATAATCTTAGAGAAATAGCAGCGCCTCTCAAGACGGACTGCGTTATTGTATTCTGTTATTTTAACCTTCAATATTTCAAGAATCTCCTTGAATAACAACGGCGAGATACTCAAAGGACTTGAATTTACCAAAACTGACATCTTTACACTGTAACCAGCTTGAGTAAATGTTTGCTAGGCTGCCGCCTTTTTTTCCTTGGCGATCCGTACGCGTAATGTGATGAAGACCATGGAGAGGCTGCTGCTTCACCACCTTAGGCCACAGGTTCAACACGCCCTTGACACTCTGCAGTTTGCATATCAGGAGAAGGTGGGAGCGGAGGATGCCATCATCTGTATGCTACACCGATCCCTCTCCCACTTAGACAGAGGCAGTGGTGCTGTAAGAATTATGTTTCTAGACTTCTCTAGCGCCTTCAACACAATCCAACCTCTGCTCCTTAGGGACAAGCTGACAGAGATGGGAGTAGATTCATATCTGGTGGCATGGATCGTGGACTATCTTAAAGACAGACCTCAGTATGTGCATCTTGGGAACTGCACGTCTGACATTGTGGTCAGCAACACAGGAGCGCCACAAGGGACTGTACTTTCTCCGGCCCTGTTCAGCCTATATACATCGGACTTCCAGTACAACTCGGAGTCCTGCCACGTGCAAAAGTTCGCTGATGACACTGCTATCGTGGGCTGCATCAGGAGTGGGCTGGAGGAGGAGTATAGGGACCTAATCAATGACTTTGTTAAATGGTGCGACTCAAACCACCTACAACTGAACACCAGCAAAACCAAGGAGCTGGTGGTGGATTTTAGGAGGCCCAGACCCCTCATGGACCCCGTGATCATCAAAGGTGACTGTGTGCAGATGGTGCAGACCTATAAATATCTGGGAGTGCAGCTGGATGATAAATTAGACTGGACTGCCAATACTGATGCTCTGTATAAGAAAGGACAGAGCCGACTATACTTCCTTAGAAGGCTGGCGTCCTTCAACATCTGCAATAAGATGCTGCAGATGTTCTATCAGACAGTTGTGGCGAGCGCCCTCTTCTACGCGGTGGTGTGCTGGGGAGGCAGCATTAAGAAGAAAGACGCCTCACGCCTGGACAAACTGGTGAGGAAGGCAGGCTCTATTGTTGACATGGAGCTGGACAGTTTAACATCTGTGGCAGAGCGATGGGCGCTCAGCAGGCTCCTATCAATTATGGAGAATCCACTGCATCCACTAAATAGTATCATCTCCAGACAGAAGAGCAGCTTCAGCGACAGACTGCTGTCACTGTCCTGCTCCACTGACAGATTGAGGAGATCGTTCCTCCCACAAACTATGCGACTCTTCAATTCCAACCTGGGGGGGGGGGGGGGGGGGGAATGGGGGGGTTTGGTAAACCTTAACATTTAACATTATACAAAGTTTTTGTCTGTTTTTCACCTGCATTATTATCAATCTTTAATTTAATATTATTTATTGTATCAGTATGCTGCTGCTGGAGAATGTGAATTTCCCATTGGGATTAATAAAGTATGTACCTACCTACCTACCTACCTACCTACCTACCTACCTACCTACCTACCTACCTATCTATCTATCTATCTATCTATCTATCTATCTATCTAAAACTGTAATCCGGAGGCGCAGATTCCATTAAAACAGCTACGCCATCTCAGCTAAGCCTCGTTTCACTTACTGCAATAAAATCTATTATTATATCACTAATAAGATCGTTCATAAAAAAAGTCTTGTTAGTTAAAGCTCTAACATTTAATAGTTCCATATTTTGGAGGGGCGGAGCTGAATACTATGTGAGTTATTGATATTTGGAACAGAAACTAAGTTATTTTTGTTAGTGCCACTCTGTATGTATTTTTTATTTAATCTATAATCTGTTTTTATAGTTTTAATACATTGTTCATCTAAAGTAGTAATTGTAATTAAATTATTGGTGTTTATGCCATACTGCCTAGATTTTCTACGTGCATTGAGATTGGTTATTAGGGTATTAATGTTTTGCACTTTTACGGAAGACTTTGTTAAGCAATTATCATGTCCTAGACCAGCAATAGCATTATGGAAGGGTTTAAGAGTAGAAATAGATAGTCAAGATAGACGAATTACCTTAGCAATGTTTTCGGGGAGGACCCCGGCGCCAAATCTATTCGGATGCAGGGCATCCCGCTTGAAGAAATGTGGCTTTTCCCAAAAGAGGTCCCAGTTGTCGATGAACCCGATGTCTTGATTCTCGCAGAAGCCTTTCAGCCAGTTGTTTAATCCTAGCAGACGACTGTAGTATTCATTTAATCGTCTGACAAGAGGTAGTGGACCCGCTAAAATGGCTGCCGTTGCATCATCTAGGTGGATGCTACACATTAGTGGTGGTTGAAGTGACTCCCCAATCACTATGTAAAAGCACTTTAAGTAGAAAGAAAAGCACTATATAAATGTAAATATTTAATTATTAATTAAGTTGTATAACATTGTGTCTGTGTCTGCAATTCAGTTAAACTCACAATTTTATTCAGTCTCAACTCTTAACTGCCTGGCTTTAGGGACTCAGTTACACCAGCAGAAATCATAGTTTTTAAAGTAAAGGTCCATGTCTGTGTCTTATAGATGCAAACACAACAGAAGTTTGTCTTTAATTGATGGTGAAATTACACTGACTTTTTTATTAAGTGACAATTAAATTTCAATGGCAAAGTCTCTCTGAACGTTTAAAGGGGATTCAGTGTATTAAAAGTGCAGTTTGTTTCACACAATTAAACAGCAAGCAGACGTACGTATTTAATTATTTCTCACGCATATTGCCTGATGGCACTGGATTTAAAATGCACATGTTTGCTTTGGTAATAGAGAATATTGAGTTCACAAACAAGTTACAAGAACTGAACAGACATTACAGGCATATATCCATCCATCTTCCTAACCCGCTTATCCAGGGCAGGGTTGTGGGACAGATGAACACTATCCCAGCAAGCATCAGTTACAAGGCAGGAACAGTCCCTTGACAGGGCGCCAGTTCATTGCATGGCCAACACACATACTAACACACACATCTTCACACTAGGGCCAATTTGCCTACATTTAATCAGGTTGATGTTTAGTAAGTTTAGTACAAATGTTTTACCATAGTCAGTGTGGTAGCTCAAAGCTGTTATTTCTTCCTAGCAGCACCAAGGTCTGCATGGAGTGGGTATATGTTCTCCCCATCTATTTATGGATTGGTTGTCATCATCGAAACATATCCTCAGCAAGAGCGACTCTTAAAAAATCTGATTAGTTTGTGGCCGCTTCAATATGCTCTATTGCACACTATGTCTTTTTCATTTTATTTTTTAAAGCATTTCATTGAATTTATTAAAAGCAAATAACATTCCATACAGGCAAGTCAAATTTTGCAAAACTAAGTTCACATAAGATTAACCCCCACCCATGAGAAAGAAAGCTAGGCCAACAGAGTAAGACTTTATAAGTATGGGAAAACTAAGTAAATAAATAAGGGAAGAGAATCCACTTCCTCAATTTAAATGCTTATTCTATTCTATTTTTTCATTTTCTAAGTGTTTTTTTTATTATGCATGGGCATGACACACCACAGAAAGTGTGACATGCAAGTGGTGTAGATCTTTCAAAAATATAAGGTTATTATTATTGAGCCCAGATTTATTGTGGATAAATCTCTTACATGTGCTGTTTACCACAACACTGCCAGTCAGCATGGATCTCCCTCAGCAGGCTATGTAAAATAAAAAAAACGAATGTAATTGACGAAAAGTAGGCACCATTTAGGAAAAATAAAACACATGATTCTAGCACACATCTGTCTTATTACAAACCATGGCAGGATTTAACTGCAAAAGAAGCAAAAGCAGGATAATAAAAAGAATATGACTTAGCTCACTATAAGCAGAGAAATGAGCAAGAAACATATGCTTATTTTGAGAAAATAGTACCAATAATCTGTGATTAAATCTATTATTCTAGTATACGTTTGTTGTCAAAACATGTCTCCAAAACACAACAGGCACATTTTCTTAAATTGAAACCCTTACTACTTCAAAATGTGTATGTTCTGTAGGTTTTAAGGCGGATTTTTTTCACAATAGGGACCCAGTACTCATAAGCTCCATTATAAAAATGCAAGAGATGGCTTAGTCTTTTTTTTTATTTCATAAAATATGCTGCACTTTAGAACACAATTTCATTTGACAAATTAGTGCAGTATTTACTAATAATATTGAAGAAATAACTTCGACTTGAAAAATACAAAACGTATTCTGTAATTGGTGACTCTAAATTAGTGAGTGTGGATGTGTTCCTGCCTTGTGCTCAGTGACCCCAAATGGGAGCTCATTTAAAATGCAATGGATGGATATATAAAAGCCAGTTCATGCAGTTTCTAACTGGAACAGAATGCTACATAATTATCTAAATTCTTTTCAAATAATTCTGTTTACAACCAACAGATGGTTGAAAATGCCTATGAGGTTCATAACTAGAACTTGGAAGTATGGCTACATAATAATTGAATTAGGTCTCCACATTGACACCCAGATACCTTTATGGCTGATTTTAAAATCCTGCTCCTAATGGGTAAAGCTGCCTAAGGAATAATAAATATGTTAACTGCAAAGCCCCCAAACTCTGAAATGATCTGCCTGCTGATGTAAAGGATGCCAAATCAGTCTCTGCTTTTAAATACAGCTGCAAACACATTATTTTAAAATAGCATACCCTCATGAGAGTTTTTTTGTGTTAATACTGTACAAAGTTTGTTAGTGTTTTTATCTACATTAGAGAAATTACATTTATTATTAGTATCTGTTATCAGCCCTTTCCCATTTTCTTTCCTGCTCTCAGAACTTCCTGGATCAAGCTACACCTGGCTGGCCTCGGAAAGAGAGAGGTTGAGAATATTTCACAGCAATGGTGAGAGACATAGCCTGAGACCATTGAGTGATTCTACTTAAGTTACAGGCATTAGTATTTGCTGTACCCATACTGTATTGTAGTTGCCTTACGGCAGGTGGCTGGTTGGCTTAGTTTAGGGCAATCAGACTTTGAATTTGCCTTGCTGCTAAAGACAGTGGATACCTCATCCGTCACCAGGAACATTGTCAAATACTTTTTTTTTCTCTCCACTGTTTTCAATTATCTATAATTATTAGTTTAGCTTTCATAAATAGCCCCTTTAAGGGCAATCAAAATAAAGGATATACCTTATATGCTTTTAATAGATTATTTCTGTGAGTTGTGATTATATCCAAACATTTTAATGTTACCATTTTCTATATGTTAATTTTTGTCACTGCTCTATGTCTGTCTTCTGCGAAGAGTTATATATGGAATATATTAAAGTTAATTAGATTATGGCAGTATAACCTAGAAAAAACAGAAAGTAAAAGGATACACTTTTTAGACATCTGTAAAGGGCACATTAAGCACCCACTATCTTTTTGCTAATTTCTGAAGAGCTATATTCAAGAACATTTTATGATGATAAATAGAAAAGTCTAGGAGTAGATGTACAAAGAGACTTAACTTTTATTGAAAGAGACTTGACATAGACCAGCTTTGTTTTAGCAATTATGAAACATACAGCACACAGAGATCAATGTAATTTACATTTTTATTTTTTTATTTGTTTTATGCATTTAATTACAGCGAACAGAATACATATCAACTAGACATAGGATTTAACACATTTAACTCAGATTCAACCTCCCCTGCTCAAGCCATCCGGGGAGTAAAAATGAAATAACCACTCATACATATAAGGGTAATCTCTTGCCAAACCAGGGGTTGTCTCTGTGTTTTATTTCCTTCTGTCTTCCTTCCTTTGCAGAACAGAAAACTGACAGCCATTCCACCACTGATGTTGCTTCCTTTGTCCGCCCTCCTGGACTTGCCCCTTCATGCCTGGAACCCATATGCGTGGAATTTCAGCCATATTTTATCAGTTTTCTGTTGGACTTGCATCTAAAAAAAGTTTCCATCAGCTTTGTAAAAGGAACAAATAATTCTGCTTTGTTTCACATTATATGGTGTCATAGACGTGCCCCAAACATTTTTCTGTGTCAATTCTCTTCTCTTACAATATATATCAATGTACGTGTTTTATGACTTATGTCTTTTTTAATGTTTACAATTTACATACTTTTTCATTTCCATAAAAATTTGCATAACGTATGCGCATATTCATTTTATAAGTAATTACTGCACTGAGTTGGTTAGTCTGCTCACAAGCTGGTTTAAGTTAGTACACAACTTTAGTCCCCTTGACTACCTCCTAGATGCACACTGTTACAGCAGTCAGTCTTATCTCTGGCGCTCCATACCACCTTGGCACATCTGGATGATTTTAAAATTATTCTTCCACAATCCTCTTCATAGACAACACATTAGCATTTAACATTCTTATACCAACAAAGCTGTTTGACAAACTCCAGACTTCAGCTTTGCAGATTTCCAGCATCACATCTTGCCATCATCATAGCCCTGATCACCAAAAATGATGAAATGGCTTACAGACAAGAGGTCTATGTCTGCTTGCTAACTGAGCAGTGTCAGAACAACAGTCTGACTTTTAATCTCAGGAAAAGCAAGGAAATACTCATAGACTTTCAAAAGCAGATTGCACTGTGATTTAAATTGAAAGGGATGCTATTGGAATTTTGAGCAGTTTTAGAGTAACCATTACCAATGAATTGCAGTGGGAAAAGCACATTTTATCTTTTGTGAAGTACACCAATGCCTCTGCTTCCTTAGAAGTCTAACAAACCCACAATGAAGAACCATCTTTACTGGATGCATCACTTCCTGGTAGGACACAAATGGCTGGTTTACTGCAGAGGCAAACAGTAAAGAACTAAAGACCCTCACTCCAGTAGATTCAGAGAAAGTGTTTAATTTGTGAAGTTACTAAACAACTAATTATAATAACAAATACTGTAATACTTTGGAACCATCACTAATGAAAAAGCATTACTAACATGTTATTAAGTTGCATTTCACACTGCAAAAGCCATTAAGCCACAAACAATTGCAGAAAATCTGTTGATACGGTGCAAATAATGGTTGGTGAAAAAGAGGCTGACAAGCTCAAAACAGTGCCTCTCTTCAATAATATTATCCAAAGAAGAAAAAGCGATATGGCAGAAGATATTCAAACACAAGTCCTTGAAAATATTAAGAAATGCAAGTACTTCTCGTTACAGATGAACAAATCCACAGACATTTCTAACTGTGGTAGTGGTGGTGGTTGCATTGTGATGCAATTTGGTTTGTACATCTCGTCATTGTAAATGGTGGTCCATCCAGGCTCATCAGCTACACAAACATGTTCAGCACCATAATCAGCTGGGGACCGATTAGCTGATGCTGGTGTCTCACTTTCATTTTCGATCTCAATATTCTGATTACTTGCACTAAAATCAGAGTCTGACAAGTCAGAGTCCAATTCAGCGATAATACGCAAAACGTCATCCACCGAGTATTTTGCTTTGCGCATTCACTTCGCTCTCTTGCCAGATGCTGTGACCATTTTTGCTGTTGTTTGTACTTCACTACTCATACACACACAGAGATTAGATGTCAACTCAACAAGTCTAACATTCCTCCAAGAAAAGAGAGTCTACCATTACTGTAACAGCAAGTTTTTTTCACTTTTACAGCTGATTATTGCCCAAGTTGACATCCGCCCTCAACACCTCCTGTCGACATCAGCCCTTTAAAGAGTTTTTTTTTTATTTTAGATATCCTGTCACAACCCCCCAGCTCTTTAGCGACCCACACTTTGGGAACCACTGGTCTACAGCATTTTCAGACTTTTTCAACCAATCTATGGATCTATGCACTGTTCCTGCCTGCTTCAAGCATTCCACCATCATTCCAGTAGCAAAAAAATAATGGTCACAAGCTTAAATGACTACAGACCAGTGTTACACACGTGTGAGTAGGAGGCAGCTAAAGGGCTTGAGTAATGGTAATGCCATATCAGACCAGGGGGCGGCAGGGTGTGCTGACTGTCTTTCACAGTTCCTTGCAGACTGTTCCCAGGAAATCCCACCTGTTTAAGGCGCTGTTGATGACGTCACTTCCAGTCAGGATGACGTCACTTCCTCTACAGGCCTGATGTTACCTCCAATCTGGCAGTTCTGTTTTGGACTCAGTCTTGTGAACAACTCTGTTCAATTATTTTAAAACGTTTGCAGACAGGGTATAATATATGGGTGGCTGCTCCAAACTTTTATAATGTCCTGGAGTGTATTCCTTGACACACCAGTAGCTTTAACCTCTCTGGTAATGAAGACCTTTGAATGCATTATTCTGAATTACAACAACAGCAATATTTATTCATATAGCACATTTTCATACAAATGATTTAGCTCAAAGTGCTTTACAGGATGAAGAAAGGAAAAAAAAGACAAAATATAAAAATAAAATTAGGCAATACTAATTAACATACAATAAAAATAAGTTCCAATGGCCAGGAAGGACAGGAAAAAAAAAAACACCAGACGGTTGGAGAAAAAAAAAAACACAAAATCTGTAGGCGTTCCAGGCCACAAGACCGCCCAGCCCCGTCTAGTCATTCTACCTAACATAAATGATCTCAATCAGTCCTCATGGTTTTCAGGCTTGACGAATTACCTCAAGAATGTTACAAAAGACTTCCTGGACCCACCTCAGTTTGTATGCAGAGCCAACTTGTCTGTGGATGATGCAGTGAATATAGGCCTGAGCTTTATTTAGCAGCACCTTGATAAACCAGAGGCATATGTGAGGATCTTGTTTGTGGACTTCAGCTCCACTTTCAATTCACCCAGTTCAATTTGCCTAGTTAAATCTGCCATTGGATCAAAAACTTTCTTCCAGACAGGAAACAGTACGTGCAGTTGGGCACACACGTCTGACCCATTAACCCTTAGTATTGGTGCGACGCAGGGATGTGTCCATTTCCCCCAAAGTCTTCTCAGTTTATACAAATGATTGAACCTCTGGCGATTCGTCTGTCAAATGTCTTAAATTTGCAGATGACATAACATTTCAAACAATGAGTCCATACACCAAATGGTGGAAAATCTGACATTGTAGTAAAGCCATAATAATCTGGACTTAAACATTCAAAAAACTCAAAAGATGATCATAGATTTCAAGAAGCAGTCACCTGCTCATCTATCACTTGCTATAAATTCCGTTGGGATGACAGAATCATTTAAGTTTCTGGGCACTGTGCTGTCACAAAACCTTAAGTGGGACAATAATATCAAATGCATTATTAAGAAATCCCAACAGAGAATGTTCTTTTTGCAACAACTGAAGAAATTCATTCTCTTTCAAGCATTATTGGTCAAATTCTACACAGCCATCATCGAGGCTATTCTGACCACATCTATAACGGTCTGGTTTGGTGCTGCCTCTGGTCAGGCTAAGGCCAATCTGCAACACATCATAAAAGCTTGTAAAAGAATCATAGGTTGTAACTTACTGCAACTGGCAACTTAAAGTAACTTGAAATACTATATGAGTCCCGTGTAAGGAAGAGGGCTGCAAAGATCATTGCTAATCTGACTCACCAAGGGCATCACCTGATCCAAAGATTTTCCTCCGCAAACATCTTCATGCAGTGAAAACTAAAGGTGTACTCACACTAGGCATATTTGTTCTGTACCATGCCCAAGCACTATTGTCCACAGTCCCTATTCTTCAGTTGGCCTGTATTCACACTGCATTTTAACATTCTGGGCCTAGGCACGCTATCATCATCACCATGCAACTTTGTGAAAAGCCAAAACAAGATCTAAACATGGAGTGACAACATGCTTGTCAAAGTGATTTTCCTTATTTTGTGTTTTTTTTTTTTGAGTCATGTAGGGCAGGATAACTCTACCCCTTTACATATTTATTAAGAGTGCAGCACAGCATTTTGCTGTTAATCATGCTGCAGGTACAAGAAGATTTTAACAGAGACAAATGATGTTAAGGGAGTAATTTGTAGGTTTTCTTGCCAACTACAATTCATGTTCATCTTTAAGGTGAAAACATAAACCTGTTTTAACACAGATGTTATTGAATAACATTGCATCATTGAAATAATTTGTTTGATCTGTGCTCGGGCACGTTAGGTGATCACACTGTTTCTGATCCTACTGAACCATACCAGGGCCCAACTCTTCCAAGCAGGCCAGGGCACAGTACGGTTGACCCGGCACAAAGCAATTACACTAGTCATCCGAATTAGACTTTGGGGGGTTATATGCGGACAAATGTGTTCAGGTAAATTGCTAGTGTGAGTACACCCTAAAATATCCCGTCACCTAAACATTTTTCTCCATGTGCAGTTACAGTATTACTAATCAGGTCTGAGCTTCTACTCAGTATCTGTGTTTACCTGCACACTAGACAGCCTGGACATTTTAATCCCATCTCTTCATTTTTTTTTGTATTGCCCTTGTATGCTGCATCATATTTTATTATCATTTTATATTTCATCTTCTTAAATATACCTTTTGTATTCTGTGTTGTCCTTGTATGTTCCACCAATACTATAAAGATAAATTCCTAGTATACATTAGTGCATCTGGTCAATAAAGTGAATTCTGATTCTTAGCAGGCTTACATGAGAAAAAGTGTGGTATTGACAATTATAAAGGACCATGGTATCCTTGGTGGTTTCATTTTGTCCAGAAAAGGTGCTAACTGTAAGTTTTGTTTACATTCCCTCTACAGTTAACTGTCATGTCTTTTGGGTGTTGGAGGAAACTAGAGTTTCTGGAGAAATATTACCCAACATAAAGAATGTGCAAGTGCCATGCCAAAATTAATCCCAGGCTAACAACATGTTGACCTGCTGTTTACATGTAAACTGCAAATGTTCAGTATGCTTTGTTATAAGTGGGAGTCACAAAAATGATGAAAAAATGGGGGTGAGGTATCCAGAAGAAGCTATATAAACAGTCCGGATTTGGCTCCCCAATTCCAGTTTACTCCCAACTACAACATTATATGTTTTATTGTTATTATTATTTTTCATATTTTATATATTTTCTGTGATTTTGAATTATGCACATTTTAAATGTGCCACCATTCCATGTGTTTTGTGGGTGGAGTCGGAGCCACCTTGATCTCACCCCTTCGGGTCCTCCCTATGCCTATATCTGGAGACCATTAAAGTTTTTGATTAAAGTTCAAAAAATAAGATTTTGATGTACCAATGTACCAAAATGCCTCATGAGGGAGGAACTGAGCAAAAAAACAGCTTTGACCAAAAGGTAAATATGACTCTTTAAAAATGAATCCATCATCCAACCTGCTATATCCTAACTACAGGGTCATGGGGGTCTACTGGAACCAATCCCAGCTAACACAGGGCGCAAGGCAGGAAACAAATCCCAGGCAGGGCGCCAGCCCACCGCAGAGCGCGCACACACACACACCAAGCACACACTAGGGACAATTTAGAATCGCCAATGCACCTAATCGACATGTCTTTGGACTGTGGGAGTGTATTATCATAGTATTTCCCTCTACTTATTCTTTACCTGTTTCCCTCAAGGGTAAGTGTACTCGTCAAGTTCGTTATCGGGTTGGTCTACTGTTGCACTTTAAGATGAACACACACATACATAGATATACGAATACACACAGACCCTAACCACAACAGTGCCCCATGAATGACATACACACACACTGATTAACCTTTAGCACTTTAAACCACACAAGTGCTTTAGGAATAACACAGCCTGTCACTCTGCACTTCAAGAGACTTACTTATTATCAGCACGAACAACATACAATGTTTTAATGATATCTCAGACCTAAATACAGTGGAACCTCTAGATACGAGTTTAATTCGTTCCAGCACTGAGCTTGTATAGCAAATTTCTCGTATCTAGAACAAACTTCCCCATTGAAAATAATGGAAATCCAGTTAATCCGTTCCGCACCCCAAATATATTAACATAAAAATCAATTTTCCTAACAAATAACACTGATAAATTATATATACTGTAGTCTACCTTTAATAAATAACACTGGTAAATAATATAACTGATTATTAAAAGAATCAAAACAGGTGTCCAAAGTGCAGTAGAGCATTCAATAAATCTTTAAATAAATAATCCTTAAAACAGTTGTGAAGTGGAGGTTTAAAATACACAAGAATAACAATCCTTTAACACGAGGTTAAAACGTCAAAAGGATGCAGGCTTTAAAAAACAGATGACAATCCCCGGTGCTTCTTCTCTGTTAGCGTCTCACCTGTGGGCTCTGCAACAGGCACTCTTAATGCAGCTGACCTTCTCTACACCGTCCTGCTTCAGCTGTTTGGCTCGCCTGTTCAGCTCACTGTTCAGCTACACGCGAGCCTGCACTCACTCGCTCTCCTGCACCGACTTCCTGCTGCCTGCCTGCCTGCCGCAACCTCCGTTCTCTCTCCTCTCTTTTCTTTTACTTCTTCTCCCCCTTAACCGGCTCGCGCTTCTCTATATATGCGGGGAGGACATGGCAGCTGCAGCCCATCAGCCACAGGAACAATCATGGATGTGGGCAGTTTCCCACCTGTGCACTTAAGTAAGAAACGCAGACACCGCAGATCGCGGCTCGCAACTGCTACCACGCCCCCTCGCTAAGCCGCGAGCTATACCCACAGCCTGGCTCGTGGCTCGTTACGCGTGCTCGCATTTAGATCTGAATTTTTCGCTCATACTTTCCTCGTATTTTGAATTTCTCGTATACAGAGGTGATCGTATCTCGAGGTTCCACTGTATTACTTTTGGTCTACAAGAATACATTTAAACATACAAAGACTCTTGACTATAGGCCATTTATCAGCCAAGAATACCTTCTTTACGTACTGTTCCTCTACTATTGAGTGGAGCTCTCACTCTCAGCGTAATAAACTTCGCAGCACAGAGGTAATGGCAAATCTCCGGCTGCACTAGGTGCTCAAAGAAATCTAACTTATTATTTCAATCACTCTATAGACATTAAGACAAAGCATAGAAAGTTAAAAGCAGCATGGTATTTATTACAAGAATAATAATAATACCACTGGAACAAATAATAATAGAAAATCCATATTACTAACCGAGAATGGTAAACCGGATGGCATGGACGCAGGCACACGGTGAAAACCGGATGGAATGGACGCAGGTACACGGCGATGGGACCATGAGACATACCGCGCAGGCGCGTACAGCGCGCGTCTCATAAACCGCTAGCGAAGTCGTATCCACCGCGAACGAAGGAGTCACGGCCCAAAAACGAAAGAGCTCAACTGACGTGAATGAGAAATGAAGCAACAACGCGCCCATAGCTAACGACTAATGACACATCCACACAAAAAAGAGGATTCTGCGCTGCAGCCCAGATTCAAACAGAAGAGGCTACGGAGGCCCCACAGGTCCACAAAGATAGGGCGCAGGCGTCACCGCCATATTATGAGTGGCACTACTGCAGAGTGGAGGCGCAGGCGTCACCGCCATATTGTGAGTGGCACTACTGCGGAGTGAAGTTAGGAATAATGTGCTGCTTGGGATTGTACAAACCGCTGAACGCTTTACACCAAATTCAAACACAATACAGCTCAACGATACAAACACGAGCCCACCTGGATAAGATCAATGGACGCAGGCGCCCACAACACGCGTCTGAAACTGCGGAAGCAAAGCAGGCACGGGTTCAAAACGAACGCGCTCGACTGATATGTAAATCACATTACAGTGACCTACAACGCGCATCTGAAACTGCGGAAGCAAAGCAGGCACGGGGGGTTGGCGAGCGAAGCGAGCAGAGGGCGAAGCCCCCTAGTAGGTACTGATAGGAAAGTTTGAATATATATAGTCTTTAGAAAAAGCTTACGAAAAAGTTACAGATGACAAGGATGAATGTCCTAGGGCGGCGTTTGATTTAGCAATCGACATTCATGAAAATGCTGTTAACTGATGATCGGATGAAAACTGGTCACACGTGTCTTTGTTTTCTTCTCAGACGTCGCTTTTCCGTCGTCGCTGTTTTTCTTCTTCTTCGTTGCTTTCAAATGAGGCATATTTATTATAAAGTTTCATGCCGTAGTTTCACAACACATGAATGTTCCATGCACCTGATTGGCTGGCTGTCAATATGATGGATGAATTTTGCTCAAACTCTTTAATCTATCTTTTCCCAGATAATAAAGATTTTTGATATTGCCTCATGTCCTCCTTTCCCAGGCTGTAAACCAAACTGTTGTCCCAGATGTCCATCCATAAAGTAATCAATAGCCTGAGGCATGGCTTAGTCTTCCTTTCCCAGGCTGTAATACCATTTTAGCACTATGCTGTGAACAACTGTTATAAAAGTGAGGTGTAAGGGAAGAGGATATGCCTTTTTATTACAATGCCTCCTACATCTGAAATCATCTTGTTGGGATTGAGCAAAATATAATAATAAAATCTAGAGAATAATTTGTAGATTTTATACACCATAACAGGGAGGAAACCAGAGTATCCGGAGGAAACCCACGCAGACACAGGAAGAACATGCAAACTTCACGCAGGGAGGACCCAGGAAGTGAACCTGGGTCTCCTAACTGCGAGGCAGCAGCGCTACCCACTGTGCCACCATGCCACCCTCTTTAAAAATGGAATTATTTATTTTAAAAAATGAAAAAGAATAATAAAATGTGCTTAAGAGAGCATAAAGGAATTACCTAACTGAATGTGTCCCAATACACTAACTAGTAAATAAGAACCAGAAAATCCAAGAGAAATAATATTCACACAAAACATCTCCTAATGGACTTCAATGAAAGCACTATTGAGGCTTCTTCACAGGCAATATATATAGTTAGGCAGGTGGTGTAAGCAGCAGTGACATCAGGGTGGCCCAGCCTCTTGTGGAATTGTCCACAAAGCACATGGAAAGGAGGCACATTTAAAAAAACAGAATGTAACTACAAACATAACAGAAAATACATACAAATATGAAGAATAATAATCAAAAATAACAAAAAAAAAACAATAAAACACAAATTGATACACAATGTGCTTATGTTGCAATTGCAAAAGAAATTTGGACATAGCATTTAGCATTAGTCTTGGCTCTACTTTCAATGAAAATTAGAATTAAAGCATCTTCAAAAGTAATTTACAAATAAATGTTTTAAGGCTGGGCAGCAAAGTTGCACTGTGGTTATTGCTGCTGTATCAAAGATACTGTGTTCAAACTCCGTGCCCAGTTTTTGTCTGTATGGGGTTTTCTCTTTTTATTCAAGATTTCCACCCACATGCCATAAGTGTATATTAGCATTAGTAAAGTGCTTATTCATCTGTGCAAGATGGACACTTAAAATAACTTCACTTCGGAATGGTCAGAAGTGCCTTAAGTGAGACACACAAGTCTCCTGATATTGCATACTTCAGGATAAGACTTGTGAATTAATCATTTTCATAAGTAATTTTAACAGAATATCAAGTGCTACACAACACAGAGATGAATAATGAATTTACTGATGCTTTAGAAGTATAAATAAGACTAAAAGAACTCTTTTTTAAGGTATTGTTAAGAGTAAATGAATAATGCATGCATTTGTGCAGTACCTAAACTAAGGTGTTTCCAATACTTTCCCCTAGCTGTACTAAAGAATTTATTATTAAACATTTTTTCAATCAACCATGGAATACCTGAAACCTTAGTTTATAGCAGAGATCTGATAATGTCAAATATCCAGCCAATATGATGTCATGTTCCATGGCAATTTGACCAGCTACAGGCATCATTACTATAAACAACATGGGAGCGTCCATGCCTAAACACTGCAAAATAGCATTCAAAATGATCAAATATACTGATATCAATAGAACTGGTTCAAACAAAAACATTTAAGGATAAACAAAAAGACTATTATCCAAAGACAACATTCATGACACTGTTGCTTGCAGAGCATATGCATGAAAAAAGCAGAACTGACCTTTGATATTTTTCAAACACTTCTGGATAAATGATATCTTAATCTATCATTAGATCAGCAAAACAGTAGAATGAATGAAAGAATAATAATCTACTGCACTAGTGTAGGATTATAGGAACTGACAACGAGCAAACTATTTTGAATGTGAAATATACATAGTTTTAAATACAATTGGTCTGTGGACAAAATTAAGATTATGTTTCATCTATTATAAAGGGGAAGTCAGTTATCACTGAAGCACATGATTTTCAAAATGCCATTAAATTATTAGATTATGGTAACAAAGCAGAAAGACTCAAATAGAAGGAAAAATTAACCAAAGGGTTACCTAACATTGTGTTTGATACTGTAATAAAGGATTTAGTTGCTTACTGCTATAAATTCCTAAATTATTATTTCATTTTTACTTTCTTTAAACATACTGTGAAGGGTTTTAACTATCATTCAAAATGCTAGCATTCTCTGGTTACAAAACTAAAGAACTAAATTTAGGCTATTAATGATGTTACAAGTTACACTGATAACCTTCAGATTATCAGTGCGTCTCTTTATATGAAGTAGTGTCTAGGCCAATAGTTTCTGATTCCTGGAATTTGTTGCTAAAATCATTTATTGATTTAGAAGCCAATTCTTGTTGTGAGAATATTTTACAAAATTATGTGGTTAGTTTCTACTGTGCTGGGTAATGGAGTTGTGAATTTTACATTGTGCAACCGATAGAAGTTCAAGTACAGAACTAACTCCATTTTAAGATGAAGTTTTATTAAATCCTTTATTTGCATACTTATCGCAGGAGATCATATATTGTTGCCAAGAACTTGAAGTTTATTGCAGGGGGCACACACTCCCTCAAAAACACCACTTAGCTTGACTTTCAGTGTTGATTTAACTTCTTGAAACAAACAGCCAAGGTAGCATATCAAACATTTGTCTCTGATACAAAAGACAAGTTTCTTGTCTGAGGCTGAAATATGATGTTTCCGACTATGTCTAGGTGGCTTGTTCAGTAAAGATGTCTAAAGACTGACTGACTTGATGACATCCAACAAGGCAGCACTTAGATATTAAGTCACAAAGACACAATATGTAGCTGCCACAGGGTATTGTGGCTGCTCTATTATTTCATCTTATTCAAATATAATTTACATTTCTTCAAAAGGCGATACAACTCTAATGTTACTTAATAATTTCTCTCTGGATGTGTACATTTTACAAATGGTCTTATTCTGCAGCTCTTTTAGCCCTAATATTATCCACATAGCTTAGTACTTTAATATAAGTGTTTAAATGCAAGCTAAATCTTTTTTGTAAAGTATGGATTGTGTGATATGGCCGGCCATTCATCCTGGCCAATACCCCCAGGCCGCCAGATGGAGCCCTCCCTGCAACATGGAGGTGCCCTGAATTCCAGCAGGGCCTCATGGACATTGGAGTTTTAATGCACAGCCCTGCTGGATACCATGGGGGCCACCAGGAGTCGCTGCAGGGAGGCCCAGGGATTTATATTTTCCATATACAGTAATCCCTCGCTACTTCGCGGTTCACTTTTCGCGGATTCACGACTTCGCGGATTTTATATGTAAGCATATCTAAATACATAACGCGGATTTTTTGCTGCTTCGCGGGTTTCTGCGGACAATGGGTCTTTTTACTTGCTTCCTCAGTTGGTTTGCCCAGTTGATTTCATACAAGAGATGCAATTGGCGGATGGCTGAGAAGCTACCCAATCAGAGCACGCAGTTAAGTTACTGTGTGCTGCTGATTGGCTCAGCGACGGAGTGTTGCATTAACCAGGACGTCTCATCTCACTCATTCATCATTAACGTGCTAATGCTTCAGGGGCTGTGTCCAAGCACCAACAGAAGATGCAAATGATTGCAGAAAAGGTAAAAGTTTTGGATATGTTGAAGGAAGGGAACAGCTACACCGCTGCAGGACATTGATTCTTTTTATTTAAAAAGGAGGAAAAGCATATAAGATCTACGGCCGCAGTGTCCTTTAACCAGGGTGCAAAACGAGTTGCAAGTGGACGTGATAAGACAGTAGTCTGGATGGAATCTGCTTTAGGAATCTTTGCAACAAGGTCGACAACGTCATGACCGCCTACAAGCTGCTACGTGTACTTCGCTATACAGTAAGTGTAAACTTATCTACCGATTTCATATTGCTTAGCAGTTGTCCCTGTTTTTAATAGAGTAAACGGTGGGTTGTAAATAGTACAGGGAGGGTTTAAAAATGTCCAAATACACGTTAAATAATTAAATAAATATAGTGTCCCTACTTCGCGGAAATTCAGTTATCGCGGTCGGCCTTGGAACCTATCTCCCGCGATAAGTGAGGGATTACTGTAGCCCGGAAGTATTTCCAAGTCACAGGAACGGAAGAAATGATATACTTCTGGGCTGAAGAAAAAAGAGAAGTTTTTACCTGACCCAGAAGTGCTGGATAGTCACATGGACTGAGGGTTCAGAAGCACTTCCGGGTCGAGGACTATAAAGGACTGTGGGAAATCCCAGACACTGAGCTGAGTTGGGAGGCAGGGTGGCTAAGCGTCTGGGAGAGTGGAGGATTATTTGATTATTGTTTATTGGAGTATTGTGGAGTGGAGGGTGCTTTGTGCACATTTATTATTATAATAAATAACATTTTGGATTTTTATCTGGTGTCTGATGTCTGGTCTAAGGGTTCAAGGGAGCGAGAGCGTCCTAATCTGTCACAGGATGTATACTTGATCCCCGTATAATTGCAAGAAAATGAAAAACAGTGATAAACAGCGGTTAAATGTCTTTCCAGACAGGAGTGCAAGATCATAATTTCATGATATGATGTAGGAGGGGTTTAAATAGGATCCAGGCAGGAAAAGGCAGGTCCAGGAGTGCGTATGATTGAATTGACATCAGATGTGAAAGTTTTCTGGAGTAGAATTACAATCATCAGAGCCCTTCGGCTGCCCCCGAAACACATGCGTGTGACATGGCTTCTGCCTCATCCCAGATGGTCCAAACCGAGAAGCCAGGAACATGAGAAAGAGCACTGGAAGACTTTGAATCTGAATGGCTGGAGATCCAGGAACCATCTTGTTACAGGCAGACTCAACTCTTTCTGCAGCACCATCCACTAAAGGGGTGCATGGTCTGTGACAAGAGTGAACTTGCCTCCAAAAATGTAATATCTCAGCTGATTAATAGTCAACTTGTTTGCCAAAGCATCCCATTCCACTGCAGCATACCTCATTTCCTGGTCCTACAGTTTCCAGCTCAGGAACATGATGGGATGTTCGATATTGTGGAAGCTTTGTCTCTGCACAGCACCATGACCTGTGTCCAAAGCAAAAGTCAGGAGCTACCAATATAGGTGGCAAACTGAAGGCCGGATTTATGTCACAGAATGTAACATCAGCTTTATTAGCTCATAACAATTTATTAGGATCCAGTTTCTTTGTGAGATCTGTCAAGAGCATAGCTCTTTCAGAAAAACGAGGCACGAACTGGAAGTAGTATCCTGCTATTATCAAATAAGCTTGAACCTACGGCTTTAGTTCTGGGACTGGGCTAGTTCAGTATGACATTTACTTTGGTACACTGAAATCAAACTGTTCCACTGCCCACCATTTACCCTAAATAGTTGTTCTCTGTTAAAAATAACATTTCTTTAGGGTTTGTCTGCAAGCTGGCTTTGCATAGTGCCAGAAGTACCGCCTGAACGTGTTCCTCCCATGTGCTGGAATAGATAACCACATCATCCTAGTAGTTAGCACTATAGGAATTGTGGAAGCATAACACTTTATTCATCAGACGCTGAAACATTGCGGGAACCCCATGCAATCCAAATGGAAAGACACAATACTGCTAGTGACCGCTAGGGGTGCTAAATGAGGTCCTTTCCTTTGTGTCTTTTAAAGGAATCTGCCAGTACCCTTTTGTCATGTCAAGGGTGGTCAAATATTAAGCCTTACCCAGTCACTCGAGGAGTTTGTCCACTTGGATAGGCTTCAAATTGGAAAACTTGATTAAGCTGATGGAAGTCATTGCAAAAGCACCAACTTCCATCTGTCTTAGAACCAAAACAACTGGGCTAGCTCTCCATTTAGGAGGTGTTCATAAACTATGGCCCTGGCTTGGTTATGATGTCATGCTCAATCACAGAGATCCTTCCTGGTCATTTATTGAACAGTTCTGGGAACTTTCAGCTCTCATTGTTGTTTAGATGTCAGTTATCATCAAAATTAAGGGTTATTTTGTGAGCAAAGAGAGAACAAGGCTGACTAGGATAGGGATCAGGGTGCCTTATCTTCCAAGGTTTCAACAACTTCATGTGGTATATTCAATCTGTTGGTTGGTGATTTGGCTGCTTTGCCAAATAGTCGACTAACCCCTTACTCTCCTTAATTTTATATGGCCCTTGCCAATGACCCAGCAATTTAGAATGGGAGGTGGGAATGAGAACCATGACATGATTTCCAGGATGGAACTCAGGGCGAGTTGTACCATGATTATACAGTCATACCTGTGCTGACTGAGCTTTTTCCATATTTTATTTTAGTATGGGCCTGATTTTATCAAATCTGTTCAGTAACTGTATAACATATTCCAACCTTCTTTAAGAATATCCAGTAGTCCCTGGGGCTGTTGTCCATATAACAACTCAGAAGGCAAAAAAAACATAGAGGCCCATGGGACTTCTCAATAGGCAAAAAATATGAGAGGAAGCAATTGATCCCAGTTCCTTCCATCCTTTTTGAGCACCATACGAAGCATTTGTTTGACCATCTGATTGAACCGCTCTACTAAACCATCAGTTTTAGGGTGATATACTGAGGTTTTTAGGAGTTTAATTTGGAGTAACTTGGCAATCTCTCTGAATGTCTCCAAGGTGAAAGGTGTTTCCTAATCCATTAGGACTTCTTTAGGGATCCAACACATGCAATATTTTCAGAAGCGACTGGCCTCTGAATATTGAGTAGAACAAACTACAAGAAGAGAGTTTGAAGAGTACTACAATATCAACGCCAATGTACTCAAAAGGCATTTCAGTGAGTGGGACAGGGATAAGAGGAATTCGGGTCCTCATAGGAATCTGTCATAGTTGACATTCTGGGCAGGAAATACAAAAATGATGGACCTCCTCACTGATTCCTGGCCAATAAAATCTGAGTTTAATCTGTTATAGTTACTTATCAGCTCCCAGGTGGGCACCCAAGTGGTGAGCATGTGCTAGTTTGCAAACCTGCCATTGATAGGCTTTTGGGACTAGCAACAGCAACTTCACGTCACCCTCATGTTCAGTTACTCGATACAACAAATCGTTATTAAGCACAAAGTGAGGACTTGGGGGCATGAATTAGGTGGTATTTTGGCCTTCTATTTGAAAAACTGCATTCTCTGCAAACTTTATGGAATCAACATTCCCCTGCTCCTGTTTAAAAGAAGCTAGAGTTTGCCTAAATTGAAAGTGTAAATCAGAAAGAGGGTCAGAGCTGACCTCCCAGGGTGGAGCAATAGGCTGAGACAAATTGTCCATTGTCTTAGTAGTAATGTCAGAACAGTCTGGGTGATCAAGTGCTCCTGTTCTCGATCAGAGGTAGAACATGATGTGGAGACAGCTGAAGAAGGATTTTCTCCATCAATGAATAGGCCCCTATTGACACTAGGTGTAAGTTATGCTTTTCTGCTTTCACAATGTGACCAGTCTAGCCCTAATATTACCAGGTAAGGAGGGCTGTACACAGCAGCCACCTGTACAGTACAAATAGTTTCCAAATCAGAGAAGGTGTTCATTAAGATGTCACAAGTGACCTTCTCAATAATCTTTTTCATGTTGGTGATTTCTGACTTCAGCCAGAGCCTGACTTTGTGCAAGATCTTGGAAGCCTGAGAGTGTCCTGGGTGCTCTGGGTTGAATCGCCACTTTCTACAGTGCCTCATCTGCTGGCCCTTAGTTAACTCATAATATGAGTGCACCTTGGCTTTTAGCGGGTCAAAATCGGGGGCAGCCTGCTCATCAAGGTCATAATACTATTGGTTTAGTGAGCCACACCTGTCCAGTACCAGTATGTGTGCCCACTCCGCATGCTCCCAGTGGTGTCTGGTTGCTGTTCTTTCAAAGATAAGAAAATAAATTTCTTTATCATCTGTCACCTGTAACGACAGCAATACCTGGGATGGACCCAGCAATTATTCCTCTTGGAGAGCTATCCTTCCCTGGTTGCATGGATCCTTTGTTCCCCTACCTGAACCTGCAGGGATTGCACTTTTGCCACCATTGCTATAATGATGCCTGTCAGGTCCCCTTTTTCCATCACACTGCTGCCGCCTACGCCACTGTATGAAAGACCAAGACAAAGCATAAAGGGTTGGTCACTTTCATAATCCCCATATAATTGCAGACTGGAGTCCAAAATCAGACTGCCATGTTGTGGTGTATAATGGGTTTATATAGGTTCCAGACAGGAAAAGGTGGGTCCAGGAGGGTGTATGACAGAAGTGACATCAGAGGTGAAACAGTTAGCAATCTTCTGTTCTACAGAGGGAGTAGAAGGAAAGACATTAGGCAACAGTGCCAACCCATTGTCCAGAGGAGAATTACAAACATTAGAGTCCTTCAGCTGCCCCTGAAACACACGTGTGACAATATATATAAAATATAGAAATACTAAATAATGATTATACAAAACAACAAAATCAAATGTAAAATAATAACTGTAAAACTGCAGAATTGACCAAAAAAGGAAAAATTTACTGTACTTCAGCCACAGACTGTACTTGCTTTTTTTCAGACAAGAACATTTTTCATGAGAGTGCAAGATTTATACAAAAGCAATAACAAACTAATAATCAAATAGAAAATTAATTAGACTCAGCTAAAATCAAATGTGTGAACCTAAAAGGGAAATGATACTAATATATTAATAAAGGCCATTAAAAGGGCAATGCAGAAATTCCACTGAGAACAAGCAATAGAATAGCTGTTTAATTCTAGTTAAACAGAAACATATACAATAGTAAAATGTGTAATATTGATTTTCTGTAGACTATAATGAAATACCCAGTTTGTGGTTTTGCATTTCAAGTACTACTTAGCTCAAATGTGACACTCACCTTCCTGGTTTTGGATTCTTTTTCCCTAATATACGTATCATGTTCACTATATATATAGATGGACACAATTCTTTTGAGACTAAGGAGCGATGGCTGCATTCGCTTAACCTGATGACTTTGCCTATGGCGCATTATGTGAAGAGTGCTTTTTCAAAGATTGTTTAGACTTTTATACTCATGATGATGAGCGGCTCCATTACAAGCAACAAAGAGCCATTTTTATGGACCTCATCCAGCATTTACTTCTCCTTCCTGAGAGCTCTACTTTGTGCAATCACACTGTTTCAGCTGAGGTGTAAATTCTTTTCTTGCAAAATGGGCCTTTTAGAGAGAATTTGCAGATAGTTTGGGAACATCTTAGTCTACTTTCAGTTGAATCTTGGTTGTTTGCCTAATTTTGTTTTCAGCTTTACAGCCCATCATTGTCACAGCCTGCCAAGTAATATGTTTTGATTTTATAGTAACTCCAGTGGGCAGGATACAAATAGAATATTTGCTCTGGCCTTTATAACTGTCATCAGAACCTCTGTCTCATTTTGAGAAAAACTTTGTTTCTGTTTTTCACTCACTTTCCATTTTAAGAGTTAATCATGGGTGACTTTTTGCTATTTATTTGGCATTATATCCTACCACATTAGGAAATCTGAGGAGTGTTTTCAATGTGGTGATGTATAAATAGGCCATGGGTTAATGAATTAATAAATTTAATTGTATGCTCTGATTTAGGATAATTCTATATATGTTTTTATAAATGGGTCATGTGTTCCCTAGGTTGTTCATTGGCTTTAAAAATATATGGAATTTAATGTTCATATTTATTCATATGATTGTTTTAGAATTTAGTCTCCAACTCTTTGTAAATGATAACAATGTTTTATTGATGTTACACTGAATAGCGTTTGGCATGCAAGTGTCCACTCTGATTACTGAACCATTCTCTGTGGTCACCCATTTTAGCTGCATCACAACTGAGTAACATTAATTATTACGGGAAATGCTAATATAGATATATTATAGATACATTTGTTTTGCTAAACTTTATGTATCATATGACCTCATAAATTGTTTTGCAGATCAACCTTCTCTGTCTTGAACAATAAAAATATGTTTCCTTTCTGAAATAAGATTATTCGGTACTGATGCATTGGCTACCATCCGCTCTTTAGACATTGTAAATTATGTTTTCCATAATATATTGGGATATTTTACTGCTGACAGTTTTGATCATTATAATGGGCTCCACCATCTGTAGTATGTTTCCAAGGACAAAGTTGGCTCCATGGATATTAAAGGACAGAGGAATAGCAAAAAAGACTGGAAAGAGAGATAGATAATAACTTACACTGGCAAGTTTAAATATGGAAAAAGCAAGCAGAGAGCACCTGTATGTGATAGGGTGGATAGGGTGCAGATGCCACTTGCAATATGCTATTTTCCTGCAGGTGTTCCTCCAAAACTAGACAGGGAGAGACATGGAGGACACTGGTAACTGAAATATGGCTGTTAGAACTCTCCAGTTCATCTCATGGCTTTAGAAGAATTGTGCATGAAATAGGATGGCCCAACCATCTAATGCCAAAAGAATAGTTTCGGAAGACACCAAAAAGGTGCTGTGAGTGCCTCTGGTTATTTAGCTCTGTCACTTGAGTATATAGAAGGGAGATCTCAAATAAACACAACCTTAGGTGCTAGGGTTCCCACCCCTAGCATCTGTGTATTTTCCATCACTTTACTTTATTGGCTAAGGGTTGTTCTGACTAGACACAGCTTTAGAAAACATCATTTCAAGTAATAAATATAACTCATCATAGAGATTTATGGTGGACACTGTATTCCTAACTCAAGTACTTGTAACAAAGAGGCAAGATAAGTGTAGTACCTTATTGTATGTGCTTTCTAGGTCAACCTTAAAAAACTGTAACATCTTAAGCCAAATGCTAGAAAAAAATTATATTCCCTTTTAAAAAGCTTTGCTGGGAAATAATTACATGACATGTTTACTTCTAAAAGGTTCTTTTAATTAACAAAGCCAAGTATAATTTTGCATCCTCTCATCTCTTACATTTACATATAGGCATGTATACAGTGAGGGAGCTGCATAATGTATAAATATAATGGAACTAGAAGACAAAAAGTAATAATTTCTACTGCATTCACATAAATGTTACTTATATATTTATCCTGATTTGATTTGATTGATCATGAATATATTCCAAGTTTCTGCAATAAATCTAATATCAGTACAATCCTCAAAAATCTCCAATCCAAAAGTATACTAAATGAATCATATTTTTAAAATATTTTCAAAAAGTATGTGATGTTAACATTATTATAATAAATAATCTCAGTGGAACAGACAGTTAAACATACTATGTGCTTGTTTTTGGATTCTGCCTCTATTCTATGATTTCTATATTTTTGCCTACATTGTATTCCTGTGTTCTTATGCTGTAATCTCTAACTGTCACTTGACTGCCTTCTGGATTTTGGACTTTTAAAAATATTTTTTTTACCTGCTTGCCATGGCTTCAAAAGCTCCAGGTCTGAACTGCAGTCTAGGTTTGTGTTGCCAGCAATGTTTTAGAGGCAATGTGTAGTGGGCTGTATCAGGAATGGGCTGGAGGAGGAGTATAGGGACCTAATCAATGACTTTGTTAAATGGTCCGACTCAAACCACCTACACCTGAACACCAGCAAAACCAAGGAGCTGGTGGTGGATTTTAGGAGGCCCAGACCCCTCATAGACCCAGTGATCATCAAAGGTGACTGTGTGCAGATGGTGCAGACCTATAAATATCTGGGAGTGCAGCTGGATGATAAATTAGACTGGACTGCCAATACTGATGCGCTGTGCAAGAAAGGACAAAGCCGGTTATACTTCCTTAGAAGGCTGGCTTCCTTCAACATCTGCAATAAGATGCTGCAGATGTTCTATCAAACAGTTGTGGCGAGCGCCCTCTTCTACGCAGTGGTGTGCTGGGGAGGCAGCATTAAGAGGAAAGACGCCTCACGCCTGGACAAACTGGTGAGGAAGGCAGGCTCTATTGTTGGCATGGAGCTGGACAGTTTAACATCTGTGGCAGAGCGAAGGGCGCTCAGCAGGCTCCTATCAATTATGGAGAATCCACTGCA
This sequence comes from Erpetoichthys calabaricus, assembly GCF_900747795.2. Taxonomy (NCBI): domain Eukaryota; kingdom Metazoa; phylum Chordata; class Cladistia; order Polypteriformes; family Polypteridae; genus Erpetoichthys; species Erpetoichthys calabaricus. The sequence goes on from NC_041399.2 coordinate 128,984,562, forward strand.
TCCACTAAATAATGTCATCTCCAGACAGAAGAGCAGCTTCAGCGACAGACTGCTGTCACTGTCCTGCTCCACAGACAGATTGAGGAGATCGTTCCTCCCCCAAACTATGCGACTCTTTAATTCCACCAGGGGGGGTAAACGTTAATATTTAACATTATACATAGTTATTGTCTGTTTTTTTCACCTGTATTATTATCATTCTTTAATTTAATATTATTTATTGTATCAGTATGCTGCTGCTGAAGAATGTGAATTTCCCATCGGGATTAATAAAGTATCTATCTATCTATCTATCTATCTATCTATCTATCTATCTATCTATCTATCTATCTATCTATCTATCTATCTATCTATCTATCTATCTATCTATCTATCTAGTGTGTTGTAATCCTCAGTCTTCACTTTTTATGTAGACAAGTTTGTGCTGAATATCATTGCTTCATTTCCTCTCACCTCTTAGTGCACAGCAGACTGGTCTGCACCTTATATCACTTTTTTTATTTGCCATTTTGTAATATTGTAAGCTGGGGCAAACAATTACTAGTGTATTTAAAATTCAAAGGTTGACTAATTACTGTGAACACAGTTAAAGCCTTGCTTGTGTTTTTCACCAACAGGTTATAAATGCATTAGAGTAGTTGAAAACATGGAATGGAGGTCTTCTACCATTGTGTTTCAGAATGTTGGTTAAATAACTGAATAAGAATGCTGTATGTACAGTGCAGTTTGGGATGGAAAAAGCTAATTATAATGTAATCCTATAATGCAGGTTGACTAAGAAGGAAACTCTTAAAAAAAACTGTTGACCTTCATTTTTGTTCTGTTTTAATTCTTATTATTGCATTGGTCAAAATTAATCATGTGGCAGTGTGCATATTTCTATAAAAGAAAAATTATGTATGATTGATTTGAGCTACTGAATTGAATTAAGTGGGTTCAGGAAAAAAACAAATGATGGAAGGGTGGATGACTAACAATGATCTGATAATCTTTGAATGACATAAAAAACAGACTGTTTAATCTATATCAAGGTAAAGGTGTTTTATTATCTCACATACTGTATATAAGGCAATTATTGTTTTGGTAGAAGTAATTTTGCATGACAAAATAATTTTGTGTAACAATTTTTTTTTACAGGGATAGGTTCTGGCTTGACAGGTTCTAGCTTTCAGACCCAGTGAGTGAATTAATAATAATAATAATAAAAAATAATAATGCATTTTATTTATAGGGCACTTTACATTAGCAGTAAATCTCAAAGTGCAACATAAAAAGTTTAAACAAAGGCAAAGCAAGATAAAAACAGAGATAAAACGACAATAATTAGTAGCATTCTTGTTAATAAGCTTTCCTAAATAGAAAAGTCTTTAGCTGTTTTTCAAAACAGCCCACAATCTGCTGTGTTGTTAGGCTCTCTGGTAGGGCATTCCAGAGCCGGGGAGCAATGGCTGCAAAGGCTTGGTCACCCATTGTATGAAGTTTGGTCACGGAGGTTTCTTGCAGTGGATTGTAATATAAGGAGTTCCTTAAGATATTGTGGAGCATTTCCATGGATACACTGGTCAGTAAACAAACAGAGTTTGTATTCGATACGGAGATGGATAGGGAGCCAATGAAGCGATCGAAGGATTTGTGAAACGTGTTCATATTTCCGCACCCTCATCAGGATTCTTGCAACACTATTTTGAATTTGTTGTAGCTTTTGAAGGCTCTTCTTGGGTATCCCGATGAGGAGTGCATTGCAATAGTCCGGTCTGGATGAGACAAAGGCATAAGCCAGCTTTTCAGCATCACAGAGGGAGAGATAGGGACGGAGTTTGGCTATGTTTCGGAGATGAAGGAATGCAATTTTACAAAGGTGATGGATATCTTTATCAAATGACAGATGGGAGTCTAACTTGACACAGTGGCGTAGCTGGGGGGGGGGGGGGAGGGTCAAGGGGGGCCATCTGTCCCCGGGCGCAGCATCCAGAGGGCGCCATTTTAAAATTTTCTTTCCCTTCCCCATTGCATTTTGGCAAACAGGAGGGGGCGCGAAATCTTCAGCTTCCCCGGGCGCTGAAAACCCTAGATACGTCTCTGACTTGACACCCAGATTTGTAACAGAAGGGGAGAGAGTAATGGTACGGTCAGAAAAGGAAATACAATTTACAGAGGAACGAAATTGATGGGTGGTGCCAATTAAAAGAGTTTCAGTTTTGGTGCTGTTCAGCTTGAGGAAATGAGTTAAATAAATGGATGAATGGCTCATTAGCTTGTCAGTTTACTTTTGATTGACCTCCCAAGATATAATTTAGAGAAGATGATGGATCATTTTCAATGAACATGACAAATATGATGAAAATATTGACTAAGAGAATGTGGCAGTACTACCAAAATGACCTAACATTGACTTTTGTAACTCAAGAAAATTCCAGACAATGACCTGCTTTGAGAAGGGAGTCAAATCTATCAGAGTTCAGAGTTAACATTTTGAAATATATTTGACAATAAACATAATAAGAGAACCCTATGTAGGGCTGCACCAACTGTTGTCAGATTAGGTTTTGGTACCAGCAGCTCTGAATTGTATTAAGTAGGTTAATGGATTTTATGTTACATTATAAAAAGAGATCACTTCTTAAAAGTGGGTATGGATGTGGCCTGTGTTAGACTTAAAGAGAGAGGTTGGGAGCATGCACTAATAGACATTGTTGCATCCACCACACAATACACCACCTAGATTGGGACCTGTGTACAGCAGGTGACACCTCAGCACCACACTGGAACAGTGTGAGTTTTTTTTTTTTTTTTTTTTTACAGTGGCTGGATTGCCAATCCTGCCACCAACCCCCCAGGTTTTCCCTTTAAATTGAGGACCTGCTTGCAGATTAACATCATACCCACAACAAAACAATTGCAGGTTAAGGGCCTTGCTCAAGGGCCCAATGGCGTAGGGTCATTTTTGGCAGTAACAGGATTTGAACTGGCAACCTTCCAATTGCTGGCACAGATTCCCAGCGTCAGAGCTGCCACTCCATCAATAGGCTTAAAGAAGGTTTCACATTTTTTGATATATTTTATTAAATTGTTGATGTGTAATTTACAGATCTACAGCTCCTTCTGTACTTGAATCACTGGGTCCGAATGAAAATTACAATTTAAGGATGTAGAATAAATATGATTATTCATCCATCCATCCATCCATTTTCCAACCCGCTGAATCCGAACACAGGGTCACGGGGGTCTGCTGGAGCCAATCCCAGCCAACACAGGGCACAAGGCAGGAAACAATCCCGGGCAGGGTGCCAACCCACCGCAGGACACACACAAACACACCCACACACCAAGCACACACTAGGGCCAATTTAGAATCGCCAATCCACCTAACCTGCATGTCTTTGGACTGTGGGAGGAAACCGGAGCGCCCGGAGGAAACCCACGCAGACACGGGGAGAACATGCAAACTCCACGCAGGGAGGACCCGGGAATCGAACCCAGGTCCCCAGATCTCCCAACTGCGAGGCAGCAGCGCTACCCACTACGCCACCGTGCCGCCCTGATTATTCATGTATTCCTAATTAATAAATTGCTTGTAAAATATGGAACATTTTGGAACTTAGTTCTAAGATAAATTGTTTTTACAGAGTCAGAAAAGATATTATCATTATGTTATACAAATTATTAACCTCGAGAATATTTGGAATATTATTGTAGGTTATTTTCAAAGTAATTCAATCCAATTTCTATTTATTGAACATATAAATTTGGCAATACCGTTAGTACGTTTGGTACAGTAAGATTTAACACACGTAGCTTGAGCAACTGTTTAAAAGGCATTTCACCTATAACATAATGCACCTGCCTGCTTATGACTTTAGAACTTCTTGTTGTGTGGAATTTAAAACTGAAGATTTTGTTCCCACGATTTCTTCTTTTCTGGGTAGTGTTTTTCACCCTTTACTGTATTTACCGTTCAGGTGTCCTTTCGGGGATAATAGCATCATTTCTGTTCCCCAGTAGTTGGCAGCAGCACGGCCTCGCAGAGAAAATGCGCGCACAGCCGAGGAACCAATACAATTAGTCATTTGTGTTGCATACCGGAGCAAGTTTTCTGAAACACTTTCTGGCGTCGTACTTTTTCTTTACCGCAGCAGAATCGGCGGCAGCAGAGTAAGGCGCTGTGCTTGGCATTAGCGATCAAGTAAGGAAACAAGTAAGAAGGCAACGGACAAAGCATCGGCAACGAATTAAACCAAGACAAGAGAGGGTTTTTTACTGTCACGCCTAGGACCTGGAGTCAGAATCCAAGCCACCTTGAAGTGCGCCAAATAAAAGAAAGGCAGGCAATCTAGTAACTCATACCCGGCCCAGCGTCACAGGCACACACGATATGGTAAGCCATTTCAAAAATTTTGTCACTTGTACGCACCTTTTAGATTTGATCGATTTGATGAAATACGTTAGCACTGTCGAAAGACCAAGAGCATGATACGATGTTGTAATCTGCACAGATTCCAAAGGTTCGCCGTAGCCGGTATTTTACAGGCCTCGGCGTGATGGTGCGGTCTATTTTCACAATAAACCAAGTGTAGCCTCCATCTGGGCTCGCTGACCTACTCCCCTTTTGGAAAACCCAAGGAGTACCTGTTTACTTGATTTTATCTTCACGCACACACCTAACTCATGCGCGGAAAGTGGTGATGTAACTGACTGATGTGATCATTTGAGCGCCGTTGTCATCAGGAGTATTAAATGTTTAAAGTCACTTTACTTTTGTAGTCTTTAGTTGACAAGGAAACGCAAGTAAACTTTAGTATACTACAGATTGTTCAGTGGGATGGTATACGTGTTACTGCAGGACTTTGTAGTAAAACAATGTGGTTGCTGTGCGATTTGTCTTTACTTATTATTAATAAGCATTTAGCCATTATTTATAATACTGAGATTTTTTTTTTCCTTCGAGGGTATAGTCTAAAAGAAAGTAACAGTTAATAGCAGACTATAAAAAAGTTGCTGCAGTGTCTGGGTCGTCCCAGAAGAACATTTAGAAGTTCCGTTTTGGACGGGCTACTACCTGTAAAGGGTTGATTAATGTTACTCTCTCACCATGTTTTGTCACCTACCCAAAAGTGAAATATACAGAAAGTGATTTGCAAGTTTTTTTTTAACTTCTTGGTTTCAATTTGAACATTTCTTAGCAAGAGTTATTAATGAAGCCAAACATCCATAGTAAAAGTTGTCTTTATATGTCGTTTTTTTCACAGTTTGTATTTTATCCCACATTAGTTTGTGAATTTCCCCTTGGGATTAATAAAGTATCTATCTATCTAGTTTTAACCTTAAGCAGGCAGTTGAATCAACTGCTGTAAACAGAGCCAGTGGTAGGCTATGAAATTCTTTAAAATAGTCATATTTAGTTATTGGGGTCCCTTTTTGTACTAGTAGTTTATTTAATTTTTATTCAGTGGCACTGTCTTCACATACTCCACTACCGAAAACTCAATAATCAACAATTCCTTTAAAAGCAATTGAAAAAAAGTTTGTGCTTTCTTTCAGGGTTAACCAGGAAAAAAAAGCACAAAATGACAGTGCTGAGTCTTTTACATGTATGGAGGGCCAAGGCGTACATGGTCTAACCCTAACAAACTCTAGCATTAAGCACAACAAGATAAAGGAAGTAGACAGTGAGACTTTTTTCACCTCTTCCATCCCACAAAGCTAGAATATCTCTTCACTAACTTGTTTTACTGAACAAACACCATGTGACAAAGTTACAAAAATAAATAAATTGGTGAAAAATACATGGGATTAAATTGTTAAACAATCTCATTTATGGAAAACCTTTCTAAAAACACAGGGATAAATGTCATTAAAAGCACATTAATCAATTTCCTAAAATATCAGCAAGAAGCTAACCAGTTACCCATATTTTGAAAAATTGCTGCTTTAACCTCATGTGCCAATACAAGCATGCTGAGCATAATGGAGTGCATACACTACCTGTCTTGCAGTGTGCAACAACAACACATGCAGCTAAAATTATTTTAATATTTTTGAGTTGTGACCATTCACCTTTATTTTATTATACAATGTACAAAAACATAAATCAGGCCAGCCAGAAATGTAAATTTTATGGTTACATTGTTTCTAATGTGAAATCCATGTTAAATATGATTAAAGTGCTTGTTATTATTACAGAGAAATAATAGCTAATCTTAGGTTGCTTTATGTGTAGCCCGAGCAACAAATAAACACCAACCTCGCATTTCCCCCAAATCAGCAAGCAAAAAGAAGTGGAAAGGTGAGACAATTTGGTGGTAATTCTGAAAATTCCCATATCGTGTGAATGCAGCAAAAGTGATAACTTTTAAATCAAAATGTAGCTTTCAAAACTGCCTTTATACAACTTTTGTATTTTTATTTAGGCTAAAAGTGATTAAAATGAAGCATTTGTTCATTAATTTTTATTCTGGTGTTGATGTATGTACTAAAGCTTGATATACAATATATTCAGTTACTGATTGCACAGCTGTGGAAGGTGCTTACGTGCATTTGGTTTTAAACGTTACACATGTACAACAAAGAAAGTTTTTATCGATATATTACAGTAGCATGATCATGATGGGACAAAGGCCCCTGATTAAAATTTGTGTTTATCTTATACCCCATATCTTATAACTTGCATGAAGAACAGTTTTACTTTACTGGAAGAATCCATTCAACCTTCTTTATCTTACTGTCTTAAAAAATAAAATTCTCCTTACAGAGATCACTTAAAAAAATAAGCTGTGGCTTGCGCTCAACCTCTTAATTTTATTTTGTATATTATTTATTCTATTCCAAAAAAGTTGGGACACTGTAAAATGTAAATAAAACAGAATGCAATTATTTGCAAATCTCATAAACTCAGGTTTTCTATGTTCTATTATGAATAAAATACATCAGTTATTTAAAATGAGAAACCATTCCATTTTAAAAAAAGAGTAAGGTAATTTTGAATTTGATGGTAGCAACACGTTTCAAAAAAGTTGGACAAGGGCCATGTGTAGCATCCCCTCTTCTTTTAACAACAGTCCATAAATGTTTGGGAACTGAGTAGACCTGGGGGGTATTTTCCGTACATCGCTTAAATCATCCGAGATCAGATGCCTCATCTTGGATGAGTTAATGCCGGTGAAACTCATCTGGGATAAGTCGATTTTTTCAAACGCAGCGGTGTAGTAGATTAGTTTAGCTGGATCTAATCATCCGAGATGAATGCGCGCGCCTACGCTGATTGAAAAGCCCATATATATTGAGTCTAGAAAACATGATCAGCAAGTCTTTGATAGGCTGTAACAAAATGACGAAAGAACGGGCGCATTTTTTTTTTCCACACAAGCGGAGCAGGACCTTTTATTCGAAGGATGTGAAGAATTTCAAGATTTAATATGCACAAGGGGTAACACTGCAAAAGCAGCCCAAACCAGAAAAGACGGCTGGCAAAAAGTGGCTGACAAATTAAACGCTAAGTAGTGTGCATTGTACTTACTGAATGCAGTGTTTCATTTCCTGTGTGTCAGATTAATTATTATTTAATATGTCATAATTCCAGATCAAACGTGAGCACAAGGAGAACATGAGAACAGGTTAAATTGAAGTACAAGAATATACTTCAAACTGGTAAATATTGGTTTATAACTATTTAAAGAACTGTTGACATAAATAATCATATATAATATAAAAAAACATTAATTTTAAAGCTAATAAGAAGGCAGACAAGCAAAAATCAGGTTGAGGTCCACGCGGTCCAGACCTAACCCCTGCAGAAGCGTTGGCTATCCAGCAAAAAGCCCATTGCCCTGTTTCTGAGGGCATTCCAGGGGGAAGCTCCTCCTCAGAACCAGTGGCAGGATGCAGTGGTCACTTCATTTCAGGTAAAGGATGGTCGTTGCATATATTTGTCCTCAATGTGTGCCATAGGTATGTTCCATATAGCACTTTTTTTTTTTTTTTTTTGTTTTGTTGGGTCAGTTGCAGGGAATGTCATATCCCTAGAACTTGTGTCTGACCAACGAGATATTGACGAAGGTCAAATATTTGATGAAGACACTGTGTCTGATTATTCATCAGGAGGAGAGGTACATTTTCCAAGTAATGTTTGATCAAACTCCACTCTGATCAGTCCCATGTGCCCCAACCACATTTGGAAATCCTGGGTAATGAGAATGTTAGGCTGATTGTGAGATTCTTTATGGAACTGTGGGTGTTTTTGCCTGTGTATTACCTACCTGCAATGGCATGATAGGCCTCTTTTATTGTCTGCACACCGCAGATGTCCAGGAAACACTATGAAAACCCGAAGGAAATATTTCAGAGCCAAACAGACTTTACGAATTGCCAGGCAAACCGCACTTTTAGATAAATTTTCCGCATCGCCTACGGTATATAAAAAAACTGCCACGCAAAAAACCTCAAAGCAATGCCTACAGTCTGTGTGGTTGTGAGAGCCCGACTTTGCCTAGTTTGACTTCGAATATAAGGTGCTAATAAATCTTTGAGGTACAATATTCCCCCTCGGCTAAAGCGTATCTTTCGAAAAGAATTTCCTATTGGGAGCAATAAAGGATCTTGCCGATTGCGCAAAACCATACCTATATGAAATTATCTTCTTATAATTTGTGCACCAATGTCAATTGGTCACTCATTCATGAATGGTAAAGCATTGACTGATAGAATTCCATGCATTGACACTGATTAAGTGTGTGAGCTAATCCTTGTTTACATAGAACACACCTGCTCCGAGCAGGTTTGAGGATTTGGATGTGCTGCTATGACAACACATCCAGCGAGAGTTTCGAAAAACCGACAGATCCAGGATCATGCCAAATCGTCGTCAATTACATCCGGCTAAATGAGTAATCTACGTACGAAAAATACCCCCCAGTTGGTGGACTTTTGGGAGAGGAATGTTGTCCCATTCTTGTCTGATGTAGGATTCTAGCTGCTCAACAGTCCTGGGTTGTCTGTCATATTTTTTTTTTTTTTTTTAATTAATTTTTATTGTAATCATTCCATACAAATAGTTCAATTTATAAACAAACAAATTAAAGACAAATCAAACCCCACCCCTGAGAAGGAGAGCTTAGCTAAAGGAGAATTGCTTAGGGCTTTTTAATAAGACAACAATAAGCAAAGGAAAGGGAGAAATAAATATATATGTAAATAAGAGATGGAGAAGGGAATTAAATGCGGTAATAGTTGTTTCTCTTATTCTAAAATAATATTGATCAGATCCTGCCAGGTTTTGAAAAAATTTTGTACAGATCCTCTGAGAATTTGATTTTTTCCAATTTCAAATAATATAAAACATCTGTTTCCCACTGACTTATCAGAGGAGAGTTAGGATTCTTCCAATTTAACAGAATAAGTCTGCGTGCCAAAAGTGTAGTGAATGCAATCACAGTTTGCCGTTTTTAATGCAGTGATGCCTGATGGCCCGAAGATCACAGGCATCCAATATTGATTTTCGGGCTTGTCCCTTGCGGACAGAGATTTCTCCAGATTCTATGAATCCTTTGATGATAGTATGTACTGTAGATGATGAGATATTCAAAGTCTTCGCAATTTTATGTTAAGGAACATTCTTCTGAAATTGTTCCACAATTTGTAGACGTAGTTTTTTTGCTAATTGGTGAATCTCTGCCCATCTTTACTTGTAGATGCTGTTTTTATACCCATGTTTTTATGTTGCCAATTAACCTAATTAGCTGCAAAATATTCCTCCAGTTGTTTATTTTTAGTACCACTTATTTTTCCAGCCTATTGTTAACCTGTTCCAACTTTTTGAGACGTGTTGCTGCCATCAAATTCCAAATGAGCTAATATTTTTCATGAACTAGTAAAATGTCTCACTTTCAGTATTTGACGTTTTCTATGTTCTATTGTGAATAAAATACATATTTATGAGCTTTGAAAAACATTGCATTGTATTTTTATTTATATTTGACACAGTGTTCCAACTTTATTGTAATTAGTGTTGTAGAAGAAGAAACAATTAGATGGAACACTAATGATGTATAGCTCTCGGGTTGTCTTTACTGCTGAGTTTCATGGATTGCGTTTGGAACATTATTGTTTTTTTTGCATTTTGGATTAGATTGTGTTTTATTGTTAAAATGGTATTAAAATTGTTCTTGAAACAATATAATCTCCAAATTACCACACCTACACTACATTTCTTATACAGTGGTGTGAAAAACTATTTGCCCCCTTCCTGATTTCTTATTCTTTTGCATGTTTGTCACACAAAATGTTTCTGATCATCAAACACATGTAACCATTAGTCAAATATAACACAAGTAAACACAAAATGCAGTCTGTAAATGGTGGTTTTTATTATTTAGGGAGAAAAAAAAAATCCAAACCTACATGGCCCTGTGTGAAAAAGTAATTGCCCCCTGAACCTAATAACTGGTTGGGCCACCCTTAGCAGCAATAACTGCAATCAAGCGTTTGCGATAACTTGCAATGAGTCTTTTACAGCGCTCTGGAGGAATTTTGGCCCACTCATCTTAGCAAAATTGTTGTAATTCAGCTTTATTTGAGGGTTTTCTAGCATGAACCGCCTTTTTAAGGTCATGCCATAGCATCTCAATTGGATTCAGGTCAGGACTTTGACTAGGCCACTCCAAAGTCTTCATTTTGTTTTTCTTCAGCCATTCAGAGGTGGATTTGCTGGTGTGTTTTGGGTCATTGTCCTGTTGCAGCACCCAAGATCGCTTCAGCTTGAGTTGACGAACAGATGGCCGGACATTCTCCTTCAGGATTTTTTTGGTAGACAGTAGAATTCATGGTTCCATCTATCACAGCAAGCCTTCCAGGTCCTGAAGCAGCAAAACAACCCCAGACCATCACACTACCACCACCATATTTTACTGTTGGTATGATGTTCTTTTTCTGAAATGCTGTGTTCCTTTTACGCCAGATGTAATGGGACATTTGCCTTCCAAAAAGTTCAACTTTTGTCTCATCAGTCCACAAGGTATTTTCCCAAAAGTCTTGGCAATCATTGAGATGTTTCTTAGCAAAATTGAGACGAGCCCTAATGTTCTTTTTGCTTAACAGTGGTTTGCGTCTTGGAAATCTGCCATGCAGGCCGTTTTTGTCCAGTCTCTTTCTTATGGTGGAGTCGTGAACACTGACCTTAATTGAGGCAAGTGAGGCCTGCAGTTCTTTAGACATTGTCCTGGGGTCTTTTGTGACCTCTCGGATGAGTCGTCTCTGCGCTCTTGGGGTAATTTTGGTCAGCCGGCCACTCCTGGGAAGGTTCACCACTGTTCCATGTTTTTGCCATTTGTGGATAATGGCTCTCACTGTGGTTCGCTGGAGTCCCAAAACTTTAGAAATGGCTTTATAACCTTTACCAGACTGATAGATCTCAATTACTTCTGTTCTCATTTGTTCCTGAATTTCTTTGGATCTTGGCATGATGTCTAGCTTTTGAGGTGCTTTTGGTCTACTTCTCTGTGTCAGGCAGCTCCTATTTAAGTGATTTCTTGATTGAAACAGGTGTGGCAGTAATCAGGCCTGGGGGTGGCTACGGAAATTGAACTCAGGTGTGATACACCACAGTTAGGTTATTTTTTAACAAGGGGGCAATTACTTTTTCACACAGGGCCATGTAGGTTTGGATTTTTTTTCTCCCTAAATAATAAAAACCATCATTTAAAAACTGCATTTTGTGTTTACTTGTGTTATATTTGACTAATGGTGAAATGTGTTTGATGATCAGAAACATTTTGTGTGACAAACATGCAAAAGAATAAGAAATCAGGAAGGGGGCAAATAGTTTTTCACACCACTGTACAACAAACAAAAGTATCTGGAGAAACTTACCCTTAATATAATGTATAATTCAGTGCATTCTTGCTTTGTTTTTCCCATGTTATTCTTCACATTATATGGACTTGCAGTCTAGAAAAGGCCTGTTTACATAAGTATTGAATACAATAAAATATTGTATACAGTATACAATATTAAACTACTTCCGAACTTTAATTTACTAGGGAGGCAGGGGCACTTGGAGTGTACTAATATCTTACTCTCTGAAGAATATTGAGTTGTTGGTTGCATTTCATATTAACCTGCACTTAATTTTTACTGCAGTGAACTATTTTATCATTTCTACCTATTTATCAATCAGTTAATCCAACCAAATTAACATTTGTAGATTAAAAATTATGTGTTATCCACGTCCACGTGTTTTACCAAAATGTGGACTTTGTATGAGTCCGAGGTAAGATGATGTTCAAGACCACTGTATGATTAGATAATTTAACTTGCATGCTTTCCAAATGTGCCTCCCGACCAAATTTGTGTATGTAATAGTACAGTTTTGAAATGTGTTGGTCTTGGCCAGGTATACTAGCTAAGGACATAACATATCTGACAAGTATACCATCTTTAGCATGATGATTAATTCTCAAAACAGCTGGCAAACTGAGAAAGATCATATTACAGAAACTCTGTAAGCTTGTTGCATAGTTCATACACCCTTGTAAGCACTGACCCCCAGAGACAACCCATATGTATTTGAATTTATCTACATTGTCCCTTTACTGGTCTGATTAAAAAGTCTTTATTTCAGGAGAAATGCTTTAATATCATTAATATATTTAATAACATTTGGAGTAACTTGTGGTAGTTTATCTCCGTTTTTTGTTGCAATTTGTTTATGCTAAAACATATGCAGCATAGCTATTTTGTCTGGAGTTTTGCTTTTGTCAATGGGTTGTCTCTTCACTCCGCTTGTCCACTTGCTAGTCTTCTGCACACTCCCACACCTTTCTCCCATTCAGTTCTATTTCTTTCCCTGTTTTTATAAAATTGTGCAAATGTTTGGTCTTGTCTCCTTTTAGTATCCAATGTGGAACATTAACTGTTTGTCCAGCTACTAAATCAGATATGCGAGTATGCAAAAAGCTCTACCAAATCACTAATGTGTATACCCTTTTCGCCTAATTATAGTGTATGGAAGTGACTGCCTCTTACTAGTTCTACTAACTTGTTTACTTAGACATCTTTCTCACTTATGTTATTTGTAATTTTTCTGTTAAGTCATCTTCGATGGTCTGCAACTGTCTCTGGAACTGTGACAAATTATAAATACATTTAGTAATGATACTGACTTTAATTTAATTATGTAGTTTCTTAGTTTTATTTGTAAAGTTTCTGGTCAAAGCACCCTTAATTATGGGCATCCTTCAGTATATGTAAGAAGGCATTTCATGACACGGAATGCAGATTGATGATTATTTCTTCAACATCAGTGTAGTAGCTGCTTCACAAGTGCATAAATATATCTTGCTATTTTCTCATGTGATGGGGTGCTCAACTGGTTTTCAGGTTTAGGAGCACTATTTAGATAATTGCGGTTAATGCTTATTAGTATTTAACAGAAGTTGCCTAATGAGTGTTTTTTTTTGTATACTTTATAGGAGGAATTTTTAAAGCATTTTAATGGTACCCTTTCATATCTGCTACTTTAAGAGTGTTTTGCATGTTACTGTGGTACTGTTCTGTCCCATCATACTTTAATAAATTTGTTATCCTAATATGCATCATCCAGCACAGGGTTTTGGGAAATTGAAATGTAGCATTATGCACAGAGAGGAAAACATCAACACAATTATGATTAAGTAAGCAGAATGTCTTTCTGAATTTAGATTATAAGAGATACAGCAACTGAAGTTCTTGCAGGAATCCCTCATGACTTTTTTTGAGTGATACTATATCTACAGGTTCCATTAAGAATGTACATTATATTTTTTTCTTGGAATATCTTGGTTTGAGCACACTGCTATAAGGGACCTTGCATGCAGGAATACAGCACAAACTAACAAGTTAATAAACATAGTGGGGTTGTGAATTGATGTTTTTTAAATATTTTAAAACATTAATTATATTTTCGTAGTACCTATTAACACTAACATTTATAAACAAACCAGATGCAGATATATGCTCAAAAGACCATCACTTAGTGAGTTATATGGCTTTTTAAGCTTTTGACACAATTTAAAACAAATCTTTTTTTGGCATGTGTTCTTCTTTTTCAAAACAGGATCAAGTTATGGATAGGATAGACTATATTGATTGTCTTCTTTTTTTGTAACCTTCAGGTTTTGTAAGGAAGAATATTAGTAGATTTCAAAAAACTAAAATTAAGATTTGAAAGTTACATGTTCATGGTTTCCTACTGTTTCTTTTGTGCTTGTAAAAGCGATAACTCTTCAGTATTGAAGAAATGCATGGCTGCCTTTTGTTATACAGAAACAGTTTTTCGGATGACAGACCTTGCATTCTCTAAATGCATAAAAAATTGATGTCAATCATGAAGGCTATTAGTTTTGGAGGTCACAATAAAAATCACTATTAAATTATCACTGATTTAGATATACTGCAGGTAAGCAGATGATGCCTTGATCACCTTGTAAATTTCATGTTGGTATGAAACAAAATTTCAAATAAGCAGAATCAGTCCCTCAGGATCAAAGTTGGGAATACTCTGAATCAAATATTAAAGCTGGCTTTCTCCTAGGTTTAACTTAGCGCCACATATACTTGGTTTAAAATGGATTTTTTATCAAATGCATGCAAGGTTTGTGGCTCTGCAGCAATGTCTTTAATTTTCTTTATTTGTAAATGTTATTGATGAATTGTAATGTTTATGAATTGGCTGAAAAGTGGTAAAAAACCTTAATATTAAATGTAAAGCATGTGAAATAACGCAGCGGGTCAGCACAAAAAGTTACTCTTTATTCATATAAAACAATTATAAATTTCCGTACTACCTTGGCTTTTGGGAAGGTCATGTCTTTCCAAACTGTAGTGTTGAAGCATTTACAGTGCATCCAGAAAGTATTCACAGCGCATCACTTTTTCCACATTTTGTTATGTTACAGCCTTATTCCAAAATGGATTGAATTCATTTTTTTCCTCAGAATTCTACACACAACACCCCATAATGACAACTTGAAAAAACTTTACTTGAGATTTTGCAAATTTATTAAAAATAAAAAAACTGCGAAATCACATGTACATAAGTATTCACAGCCTTTGCTCAATACTTTGTCTATGTACCTTTGGCAGCAATTACAGCCTCAACTCTTTTTGAATATGATGCCACAAGCTTGGCACACCTATCCTTGGCCAGTTTCGCCCATTCCTCTTTGCAGCACCTCTCAAACTCCATCAGGTTGGATGGGAAGCGTCAGTGCACAGCCATTTTAAGATCTCTCCAGAGATGTTCAATCGGATTCAAGTCTGGGCTCTGGCTGGGCCACTCAAGGACATTCACAGAGTTGTCCTGAAGCCACTCCTTTGATATCTTGGCTGTATGCTTAGGGTCGTTGTCCTGCTGAAAGATGAACCGTCGCCCCAGTCTGAGGTCAAGAGCGCTCTGGAGCAGGTTTTCATCCAGTATGTCTCTGTACATTGCTGCAGTCATCTTTCCCTTTATCCTGACTTCCCAGTCCCTGCAGCTGAAAAACATCCCCACAGCATGATGCTGCCACCACCATGCTTCACTGTAGGGACGGTATTGGCCTGGTGATGAGCGGTGCCTGGTTTCTTCCAAACATGACGCCTGGCATTCACACCAAAGAGTTCAATCTTTGTCTCATCAGACCAGAGAATTTTCTTTCTCATGGTCTGAGAGTCCTTCAAGTGCCTTTTGGCAAACTCCAGGCGGGCTGCCATGTGCCTTTTACTAAGGAGTGGCTTCCGTCTGGCCACTCTACCATACAGGCCTGATTGGTGGATTGTTGCAGAGACGGTTGTCCTTCTGGAAGTTTCTCCTCTCTCCACAGAGGACCTCTGGAGCTCTGACAGAATGACCATTGGGTTCTTTGTCACCTCCCTGACTAAGGCCCTTCTCCCCCGATCGCTCAGTTTAGATGGCCAGCCAGCTCTAGGAAGAGTCCTGGTGGTTTCGAACTTCTTCCACTTATGGATGGTGGAGGCCACTGTTCTCATTGGGACCTTCAAAGCAGCAGAAATTTTTCTGTAACCTTCCCCACATTTGTGCCTCGAGACAATCCTGTTTCGGAGGTCTACAGACAATTCCTTTGACTTCATGCTTGGTTTGTGCTCTGACATGAACTGTCAACTGTGGGACCTTATATAGACAGGTGTGTGCCTTTCCAAATCATGTCCAATCAACTGAATTTACCACAGGTGGACTCCAATTAAGCTGCAGAAACATCTCAAGGATGATCAGGGGAAACAGGATGCACCTGAGCTCAATTTTGAGCTTCATGGCAAAGGCTGTGAATACTTAATTTTTTCTCAATTTTTTTATTTGTAATAAATTTGCAAAAACCTCAAGTAAACTTTTTTCATGTTGTCATTATGGGGTGTTGTGTGTAGAATTCTGAGGAAAAAAATGAATTTAATCCATTTTGGAATAAAGCTGTAACATACCAAAATGTGGAAAAAGTGATGCGCTGTGAATACTTTCCGGATGCACTGTATCTCACTGAACACAATCATGTATGGTGTGATCAAGCAAACCCCCTCCCTGTCTACATTCCTCATCTTTCCCAAATAAACAGTTTTCAGTTACTTGGACTATTTTCCTGTATTTTCACAAGATGGAACAGCATTTATGTAAGACTTGTTATCCATATATTTTACATGAATACAGTGGCAAGAAAATTATTCATAAAGGATGTCTAGAACTACCCCAACACCGCATTAAAAATTCTGTGTCTAGTCAGCTGATATCAGCGTTAACAGTTCAAGAATGCATTTATTTTAGGGTGGCCAGGAGAGATCATTTGATGTCAGCAGTAAACATTTTTGATCTGAATGACATGTGGATGGTAGTGTAGATTTTTGTAAACTATGTTCCCTGCATGATTTATGTCTAAAATTTTACTTTTTGATCACAGCAAAAATGCCATATTTCCTTAAAATCTGACACTGTTACTCTCCAAAGTGTTACATTCACTGTCAGACTTGGTGGTAGTAGGGTTATGTTTTTGGGATACTTTTCTGCTTATTGGGCTAGGCAGGTTATGTCAAATATCTTGAAGGCTGTGGTCACCCCACCTCCCACTGTCTGTGAGCTGACATTCGGTATTGCCAAACAGTATAAACTTGCTTTGCTTGTTTTCCGCTTAGTAGGTTGGTGACATTCCGGTATATTGCATTAATTTTGCCTCCATTTTTATTGTAAGTTTTTGGCCAAAGGTAGCCGACTGACCAATAATAAATGAGTAGTAAAAATTTAAAACTCAAATATAATTTTTGGCTAGTTACATCTTAAACTGTTAGACTTAAGTGAATCACGTAAGTGAGTACAGTACAGAGACTATTACATTATCCAGTGCAGTGGTGTCAGTACAGCAGGCATAGCACCAGGAAGTGGTGATGAACTGGGAACTCAGTAGCTGAGATCTATCAGTTGGCATACAGTGGAGCAAAAAAGTATTTAGTCAGCCACCAATTGTGCAAGTTCTCCCACTTAAAAAGATGAGAGAGGCCTGTAATTTTCATCATAGGTATACCTCAACTATGAGAGACAAAATGAGAAAAAAAATCCAGAAAATCACTGTCTGATTTTAAAGAATTTATTTGCAAATTATGGTGGAAAAAAAGTATTTGGTCACCTACAAACAAGCAAGATTTCTGGTTGTCACAGACCTTCTGTAAGAGGCTCCTCTGTTCTCCACTCGTTACCTGTATTAATGGCACCTGTTTGAACTTGTTATCAATATAAAAGACACCTGTCCACAACCTCAAACAGTCACACTCCAAACTCCACTATGGCCAAGACCATAGAGCTGTCAAAGGACACCAGAAACAAAATTGTAGACCTGCACCAGGCTGGGAAGACTGAATCTGTAATAGGTAAGCAGGTTGGTGTGAAGAAATCAACTGTGGGAGCAATTATTAGAAAATGGAAGACATACAAGACCACTGATAATCTCCCTCGATCTGGGGCTCCACGCAAGATCTCACCCCGTGGGGTCAAAATGATCACAAGAACGGTAAGTAAAAATCCCAGAACCACACGGGGGGACCTAGTGAATGACCTGCAGAGAGCTGGGACCAAAGTAACAAAGGCTACCATCAGTAACACACTATGCCGCCAGGGACTCAAATCCTGCAGTGCCAGACGTGTCCCCCTGCTTAAGCCAGTACATGTGCAGGCCAGTCTGAAGTTTGCTAGAGAGCATTTGGATGATCCAGAAGAGGATTGGGAGAATGTCATATGGTCAGATGAAACCAAAATAGAACTTTTTGGTAAAAACTCTACTCGTCGTGTTTGGAGGAGAAAGAATGCTGAGTTGCATCCAAAGAACACCATACCTACTGTAAAGCATGGGGGTGGAAACATCATGCTTTGGGGCTGCTCTAGAGGAGATCTACATGGAGGAATGGGCCAAAATACCAGCAACATTGTGTGAAAACCTTGTGAAGACTTACAGAAAACGTTTGACCTCTGTCATTGCCAACAAAGGGTATATAACAAAGTATTGAGATGAACTTTTGTTATTGACCAAATACTTTTTTTCCACCATAATTTGCAAATAAATTCTTCAAAAATCAGATAATGTGATTTTCTAGATTTTTTTTCTCATTTTGTCTCTCATAGTTGAGGTATACCTATGATGAAAATTACAGGCCTCTCTCATCTTTTTAAATGGGAGAACTTGCACAATTGGTGGCTGACTAAATACTTTTTTGCCCCACTGTACATCCGTGTCGTTGCCTAGGTCATAATCAATGAATACTATTTGAAAGAACAGGATTTTAGATGGAGTTGGCCATTACATACCCTTATGGGATTGCAAGTTTGTTAAAGGCTTAGATGAAAAAAAATCATAATTAGACTGTTGTTAATAACTGAATGGTTAATTCAAACTTAAATTTATTTTTTTAAATAACTATTTACCCTTTTGAAAAGAAAAAACACAGACAATATGTCATTTCTGCCTTGTAGTGGGAAACATTGTTTGGTGGTCTCCCTTTTAAATAACATTGGGTTTGTGTGGAGGAGTATTAACTTTCTGAGCACTTGGCACCAGCAGATTTGATTTTTCATGGTTCCACTGATGAACATGTAAGAATTAAGATTAATACAGTGCATCCGGAAAGTATTCACAGCGCATCACTTTTTCCACATTTTGTTATGTTACAGCCTTATTCCAAAATGGATTAAATTCATTTTTTTCCTCAGAATTCTACACACAACAGCCCATAATGACAACATGAAAAAAGTTTACTTGAGATTTTTGCAAATTTATTAAAAATAAAAAAAATTGAGAAAGCACATGTACATACAGTGGTGTGAAAAACTATTTGCCCCCTTCCTGATTTCTTATTCTTTTGCATGTTTGTCACACAAAATGTTTCTGATCATCAAACACATTTAACCATTAGTCAAATATAACACAAGTAAACACAAAATGCAGTTTGTAAATGGTGGTTTTTATTATTTAGGGAGAAAAAAAAAATCCAAACCTACATGGCCCTGTGTGAAAAAGTAATTGCCCCCTGAACCTAATAACTGGTTGGGTCAACCTTAGCAGCAATAACTGCAATCAAGCGTTTGCGATAACTTGCAATGAGTGTATTACAGCGCTCTGGAGGAATTTTGGCCCACTCATCTTTGCAAAATTGTTGTAATTCAGCTTTATTTGAGGGTTTTCTAGCATGAACCGCCTTTTTAAGGTCATGCCATAGCATCTCAATTGGATTCAGGTCAGGACTTTGACTAGGCCACTCCAAAGTCTTCATTTTGTTTTTCTTCAGCCATTCAGAGGTGGATTTGCTGGTGTGTTTTGGGTCATTGTCCTGTTGCAGCACCCAAGATCGCTTCAGCTTGAGTTGACGAACAGATGGCCGGACATTCTCCTTCAGGATTTTTTGGTAGACAGTAGAATTCATGGTTCCATCTATCACAGCAAGCCTTCCAGGTCCTGAAGCAGCAAAACAACCCCAGACCATCACACTACCACCACCATATTTTACTGTTGGTATGATGTTCTTTTTCTGAAATGCTGTGTTCCTTTTACGCCAGATGTAACGGGACATTTGCCTTCCAAAAAGTTGAACTTTTGACTCATCAGTCCACAAGGTATTTTCCCAAAAGTCCTGGCAATCATTGAGATGTTTCTTAGCAAAATTGAGACGAGCCCTAATGTTCTTTTTGCTTAACAGTGGTTTGCGTCTTGGAAATCTGCCATGCAGGCCGTTTTTGCCCAGTCTCTTTCTTATGGTGGAGTCGTGAACACTGACCTTAATTGAGGCAAGTGAGGCCTGCAGTTCTTTAGACATTGTCCTGGGGTCTTTTGTGACCTCTCGGATGAGTCGTCTCTGCGCTCTTGGGGTAATTTTGGTCGGCCGGCCACTCCTGGGAAGGTTCACCACTGTTCCATGTTTTTGCCATTTGTGGATAATGGCTCTCACTGTGGTTCGCTGGAGTCCCAAAGCTTTAGAAATGGCTTTATAACCTTTACCAGACTGATAGATCTCAATTACTTCTGTTCTCATTTGTTCCTGAATTTCTTTGGATCTTGGCATGATGTCTAGCTTTTGAGGTGCTTTTGGTCTACTTCTCTGTGTCAGGCAGCTCCTATTTAAGTGATTTCTTGATTGAAACAGGTGTGGCAGTAATCAGGCCTGGGGGTGGCTACGGAAATTGAACTCAGGTGTGATACACCACAGTTAGGTTATTTTTTAACAAGGGGGCAATTACTTTTTCACACAGGGCCATGTAGGTTTGGATTTTTTTTCTCCCTAAATAATAAAAACCATCATTTAAAAACTGCATTTTGTGTTTACTTGTGTTATATTTGACTAATGGTTAAATGTGTTTGATGATCAGAAACATTTTGTGTGACAAACATGCAAAAGAATAAGAAATCAGGAAGGGGGCAAATAGTTTTTCACACCACTGTAAGTATTCACAGCCTTTGCCATGAAGCTCAAAATTGAGCTCAGGTGCATCCTGTTTCCCCTGATCATCCTTGAGATGTTTCTGCAGCTTAACTGGAGTCCACCTGTGGTAAATTCAGTTGATTGGACATGATTTGGAAAGGCACACACCTGTCTATATAAGGTCCCACAGTTGACAGTTCATGTCAGAGCACAAACCAAGCATGAAGTCAAAGGAATTGTCTGTAGACCTCCGAGACAGGATTGTCTTGAGGCACAAATCTGGGGTAGGTTAACAGAAAAATTTCTGCTGCTTTGAAGGTCCCAATTAGCACAGTGGCCTCCATCATCCGTAAGTGGAAGAAGTTCGAAACCACCAGGACTCTTCCTAGAGCTGGCTGGCCATCTAAACTGAGCGATCGGGGGAGAAAGGCCTTAGTCAGGGAGGTGACCAAGAACCTGATGGTCACTCTGTCAGAGCTCCAGAGGTCCTCTGTGGAGAGAGGAGAACCTTCCAGAAGGACAACCATCTCTGCAGCAATCCACCAATCAGGCCTGTATGGTAGAGTGGCCTGACGGAAGCCACTCCTTAGTAAAAGGCACATGGCCGCCTGCCTGGAGTTTGCCAAAAGGCACCTGAAGGACTCTCAGACCATGAGAAAGAAAATTCTCTGGTCTGATGAGACAAAGATTGAACTATATGGCGTGAATGCCAGACTTCACGTTTGGAGGAAACCAGGCACCGCTCATCACCAGGCCAATGCCATCCCTACAGTGAAGCATGGTGGTGGCAGTATCATCCTGTGGGGATGTTTTTCAGCGGCAGGGACTGGGAGACTAGTCAGGATAAAGGGAAAGATGACTGCAGCAATATACAGAGACATCCTGGATGAAAACCTGCTCCAGAGCGCTCTTGACCTCAGACTGGGGCGACGGTTCTTCTTTCAGCAGGACAACGACCCTAAGCACACAGCCAAGATATCAAAGGAGTGGTTTCAGGACAACTCTGTGAATGTCCTTGAGTGGCCCAGCCAGAGCCCAGACTTGAATCTGATTGAACATCTCTGGAGAGATCTTAAAATGGCTGTGCACCGACGCTTCCCATCCAACCTGATGGAGCTTGAGAGGTGCTGCAACGAGGAATGGGCGAAACTGGCCAAGGATAGGTGTGCCAAGTTTGTGGCATCATATTCAAAAAGACTTGAGGCTGTAATTGCTGCCAAAGGTGCATCGGCAAAGTATTGAGCAAAGGCTGTGAATACTTATGTACATGTGATTTCTCAGTTTTTTTATTCTTAATAAATTTGCAAAAACCTGAAGTAAACTATTTTCACATTGTCATTATGGGGTGTTGTGTGTAGAATTCTGAGGGGAAAAAAATGAACTTTAATCCATTTTGGAATAAGGCTGTAACATAACAAAATGTGGAAAAAGTGATGCGCTGTGAATACTTTCCGGATGCACTATATATTCAACCCTAATAATATAATCTATTTCTGACTGAAAATATTTATTTGGGATGAGCTTAAAAACTGCATCTGATGAGTATGTGTGCAGCAACAATGCCACCAGTAGATTTAGTGGGCCTTGAGCTTCAAATCTTTAGAATACTAGTCAGATATATTTTTTTTATTCATAGCAATAATTCTGAGAGTCTTCGTTATTGGATTCTTTATCTTCATTGTGTAATTACAACATTTTGAAAATCCCAAACTACTTCTTATTTTACTTTAAAGAAGATTTGTAAAGATAATTAATGGTTTCCTGCTCCATGGTATGCCATACAATCTACATCTTTCACTATACTCTGACCATTTAAATGTGATTCTTTTTTTGTGCTACTGTACAATCTATTAAAGTAATGGGAAGGAAAAACATATTGTTACAAGTATTGGAAGCAACTTTGATCTAGGAACTGTGTAGCTTGACTAAACCTCAGTAAATAATTACTGTTACAATTTAAAAAAAAAAAAAAAAAAAAAAACTAACAAGGACTGTAAGATGGACAAAAGAAAGGAACTAAACAAATAGTATTTGAAAAAAAATCAGTCCTGCACTAGATTAAGCAGTATTGAATGATTAGTGTAACAATATAATACAATATATGTACTATAAGTTTATTGGATAATTATTGTCACATGTACAGAGTACAGTAAATTTTTTACTTGCACACACTAATCAAAATCCAACATGTTGACACATTTTGGTGCCATGGTTGGAGTAATTTGTGGCTTGTTAATGAACATGTAAGCTTTCAGTTGTTCAAAAAGTTTGAACTTGTGAGTAAAACAAGCAAACTCAACAAAAATATCTTTTATCTGTTAAACAATATATGCCTTTATCCTCGTGTGTATGTATATAGTACAGAATGCTTTTTTGAATGTTATGTTTTTTACAATGCTTATTAATGTATACAGACTGTGGTAACTGTAAATAAATGTTTTGGTAATGCATACAATTTAAGTTAGAAGTCCTGTAGAAAAGCACACAGCTTCACTTGAAACTGTAACATTGACAATTTCTAAGTTCATTTGTTCTGCTTCATTGGACCAAATTTGGTGCTAGCCAATACAGTTCAGGTCTCTGTCCAGTTTACTTGTGGTGTATTTGTAAGGGTAACTCTGATATCATTGGGTTAATGTGTTGCTTCATGAAAATTATTCTTCTTCTGCCAGTCAGCTTTAAACTCGGCCTCTGGCTTCTTAAATAACTCTATAAACATAAGGTGAAAATCACCTGTTTTTTATTTATTTATTTTTTTTTTATTTAACGGGAACATCTTACCTTTCTTATTCACAAAAACGTGCCAAATCATCTGAACCTTACATAAAATGTAAAATTGGGTGTTTCTGAGCTTTTAAAATTCCATTTTTTAAGTCACAGACTAACTTTAAAGCTGATTGGCTAAAAGGGAAAGGTGTTCCAGGATCAGCAGAAATCTAAGAGTATCAGACCAACCTATTTGAAACCCCTGTATTTTCTGTTAAGAAACTGATAATGATGTATATTAATCATTCTCTATTTTCTTTTTATTTACAGTTCATTTGATGAAGAGGCATCATAACTTTTGGTTCTTTTGGGATTTATCAGAACCCTTTTGTCACTGGTGGATATTTTGGTCTCTTTGACCCACCCCCCTTTTTATTTACTTTTGGGGGGGTGCATTAGTACTTGCATCTTAAAACACTGATCCTAATGGAGGATTAATTTTGTTTTTTGATTTTACTTAACATAAAGAAACATTTGCAGGAAGCAATTTGATTATTAACACCTTAAAAATGTCATCTGGCCGAGGTCAGAATCCTCATGGACTTAAACAAATTGGTCTTGATCAAATCTGGGATGACCTTCGTGCAGGAATACAACAAGTCTATACTCGACAGAGCATGGCAAAGTCACGATATATGGAACTCTACACGTATCCTCAAAGCAATATTTTCTTTAATTGGAAAAAGTCATAGGCAGGGAAACGTTGATTTGCTGCTGAGTAATGGGAAGTAGTAAATGAATGGAGCCATTTCTCTATTACAGTTAGGCTAATCACAGAGAATTTTTTGGTGTTGTGGGAAAAAGTAATTATCAGTTAAATAATGGTAAGTAACGTGCATTTCTTTTTTGCAGGGGAGAAAGGGAAAAACATTTTTAAAATCAGTTAATATAATTGGTGGATTACAGCATTGTCATACAAATCCAAGTAAAATTCATAAACTACGGATCCAAATAAAATTGTCGACAGTTGGAGATCATGTTTTGACACATTTTTTAGGTGGAAAAGGTTATGGTGAAAAAATATACCTGCCTTGCAGTCATAAAAAGAAAGTTTTGCTTGCTAGATTAATCGTGAAAATTAATTGTATTAAATGTGCTTGATGAAGTGACTGTTACATTGATATGGTAGTAGTGGATTAAACTAACCAGAATGCAGTGGGACCCAGTTTTAGAGGCATTAATCAAGTCTCCTGGCAGTACGTATGTGCTTATTTTACACAAGCTGTTTTTCTTTCTTGCTGATTTCTTTTGTCCCACTTGTTATCACACTCTGGAACTGCAAATAGTTATTACTCTTTTATTTGCTTGCATTTCACTTTAAAGGACATCTTACATTAATTTCAGTTAAAGATGGAGAGACAGTAGAATAATTTGGAAGCTTTTTAATCATGAAAACAAATTGCACATTTATGATAAATATGTAGTAGTGTATGGTGTGATTAATAAGGATGAATTGCACAAACTTGTTGTCTTTTAAAATTAGAGTGCATTTTGTGTTAGGGTGAAATTGAATCCCATTTCAATATTCACTAGCAGACAACAATAAAGATTGTTCTCATAGTGAAATTCAATTTTATACCCCTGTGATTATTTTTATTAATAATCATGCAAGAAATATGATATACCGAGCTTGACATAGCAAAGTAAGATCTAAGCTGTACCCAGGTATCAGTTAAAGATTCAGTCTTGGTCAAATGTTTTTGGATCAGATGTTTTTATTTCACTTTGTTTTTTTTGATTGAAAACTGGAAAGGCCAGTGGGTGGTATCCTCATAATTCAGTTAGGTATTCTAGAGTTAAATGATATGGTGGTCATACTAAGTTAATTTCTGAATATTTCCAAACTTAGGAAATATATTGCAAAAAAATTACAAGTTCATTTTTCATGGCTTCTTCTACCTAGGAGTGGTCATTGAATGTTTTTCCTTTGTTCATGTATAATATTAAAGTTAATCAAGAAACAAGTAAAGAATTTTAATTTCATAAATTAAAAAATGGTAGGCAAACAGATGGCAAATGCAGAAGTTTGTTTCACATTTTGATAGCAGGCTTTTATTAATGCTAGGTATTTAAGGCATTTACTATAGGTATTTAAGGCAATTACTATAAAATACCACACAATTGAACATATATAAAGACATTGGTTTTCTGTTTTTTGCTAAAATCCTTGTTTTTTTTTTTTTTTTAAAGAAATCTGTTCACTAGTGAAGCCCACATCTCATAAAGTATAGCAGTATGTTAAGGCATAACATCATTCTCCACATGTAAAGCTGCTGCTAGAAAAGGGTATATGCACATGTAAATTTTGGTTTCAATTAAACTAGCTTGGTTAACTTTTTTCCATCTATGAATTGAAAAGCCAGTTGAATAATCAAGTTGTGTTGCTTTAGGAAATAACTAGCAGCAGTTAGTTACTACGCAGATTTTCTCATTAAGAAGGAAGTAAAAAGTGTGTAAAAAGTTTTACTTGATATAACAATTGTTAACAGTCAGAAAAGCTAGAGCAACTAACACTAGAATTACCAGAGTCTAGGAAAAACTCATAGATCCAGCCCACCTTAAAACCGTTCTCACATCTCTTTTGTCTTCTAAATGTGCCGATTAAGGCGAGCAGCAAGCAGCCGGTTATTCCATCCCCCACTGTCGCAGAACGTTCACTAAGTTTTCCCAGCTCATGCCTTTTTTGATTATCTGGGAGTGACTGAACTGCTGGAGTTTTACAGTGGAAATAATAGATCATTATTTGGAACACACGTATTTCATGTGTGTTCCATTTCTACAGTAATCTGTGTAAACACATTGTTAAAACAGAAACTTTTTCATATTGTAGTAATAACTGTTACAAAATGTAGGCATAAACTATAGAATGTGTGAAGCCTGACGTCCAAACATCAAATAAACACTTTCACTAAAGGTTCAAGGTTGATATAACACCTTCCGTGGCGTAACGCTAAGATTTGCAGAATCAGAGCATAGCAGCCTTGCCGTGCCTTAGAGACCCGAGTTCGATTCCCCGCTGATGAGGAAGTGTTTTTTTCTTTCTTTGTAACCTCAAAATTTATAAATTGGTATGCACTGTAAATCGTTAAGTTTAAACTGTCGATCGCAGTTATTTCTGTTGATTAGTTCATGCTTTTTTTACTTAGAGTCAGAACAGGAGCTTATTCAGCTTCTGATCTGACTCTAACAGCGCCACAGTATAAATTCACACCTGATCTGACGCTGTTCGTTTTCAAATAATATTGCATTACTTCGACGTTGTTTTCTGATTGGTACTATTCGCGTCATGAAATGATTTCATCAAAACGTCACATATATTTATCTTTCTTTTTTTAAAATGTGCATTGATCACCGCCAGCATGTTGTAGCACACAGCAACTGGCCACCTGCATGTTCTTGCATGCACTGAATAAGCGCACTGAATAAAACAGTGCTATATGCAATCATCAGATGTGCGTGGTGTTTTAAAATAATGAATAGAGCTGCAAATTACAGGTGCTTGTTCAGTGTAATAGGAACCATAGCACAGAGAGGTGTGTACACTGCAACAAGTACACATGTCGTAAATGTAGGAAGGGCGCTCCTTGGGTGAGCTATAGCGCATCTTTATGTGAAATCAGCAGTGTCAGATGGGGAGTGCCTGATGATTGCATATAGTGCTGAAGTTACTGCTCTTTACTATGCTTTCCTCTGCATGTCCTGGAGTACAAAAGAAACAGCATACAACAACATGTGGGGACTGGCAAGATTGGGAAAAAAAACACGTGGTTGTATGTATCATGATACACTGCAGAGCTATAGCGCGTCTTTATGTGAAAACAGCAGTGTCAGATGGGGTAGGGAAGGATCCTGAAAGAGACTGAGAGAATGAAAAGTGAATAAAAAAAAAACAGGCCCTGATGGCTACCCTGTAGAATTTTATAAGAAATTCTCCACTCAACCAGCTCCCCTCTTATTGGCAACATTTACAGAAGCTAGAGACAATCAAATTCTACCTCAAACTCGTCAAGCATTAATCACCGTCTTTCCTAAACAAAATAAGGACATGTTACAATGTGCATCATACAGACCAATTTCACTCCTGAATAATGATGTTAAGATACTCTCAAAAATTATAGCTAGAAGGATGGAGAAGGTGCTGCCTGGGTAATATCACAGGATCAAACTGGATTTTTTAAAGGCCGACACTTATCTTCCAATCTCCGACGCCTGTTTAATCTATACTAATAAAAGGCAAAGCCCTCACTCACTCACTCATCACTAATTCTCCCAACTTCCCGTGTTGGGACAAGGCTGAAATTTACCAGGCTCATTCCTTATATCTTACTTACAAAAGTTAGGCAGGTTTCATTTCGAAATTGTACACGTAATGGTCAAAACTGGAACCTGTAATGGAGTGCAGCTCGATGGCCGTGGGAGGCGGAGTCGCGTATTGCGTCATCACGCCTCCTACGTAATCACGTGAACTGAAAACAAGGAACAGCCACAAAGAGCGCTGAAGAAAACATTCATTACACAAGTGAGAAGGCAGCGAAACAATAAGCGAGCGAGTGAGTGACTGAACACAGCACGAGTGATCACTTCGATGAATCAAACCTGTTCAAAAAACACATTACACAATTGATAAGGTACGAAAAGAATATGAAGCGACTGACGCATACAGGCATAAATTAAGTTCATAGACCTACAAAAGATTGCCATTTATGAATATATATATATATATATATATATGAATATATATATGAATATATGAATATATATATGAATATATGAATATATATATATATGAATAT